>NC_064639.1:937835525-938138555 GCF_023864345.2 Schistocerca serialis cubense | reverse complement strand
GAGCTTTTAGACCTTTTCCAATACGTTAAAACCCATCTGCCATCCCTACAGATTGGATTCTCAGTATGAATATGGCAGTTCCAGGACGGGGAAAAGAAATTAAGGGGAAATTTTGTGACAAAGAGAGATGTTTACAACAGACACACGAGCCTTCGAAGAGAAGGTGCTACACATGGAAGACATCTGATGATAATGGGGATTTATGGTTAATAGATAAGCAAAGGTACAAGAACCAGATAATCTTGTCACAATTACCTTAGTTCTAATATAGATAGTGACCATGTACTTGTTGCAGCAAAGTGCAATATCAGAATTAATAAGTTTCATCTAAAATATACAACGAAATCGTCAATACATAAACTGATGGGTGCAGAAGCTGCACAGAAACTCAAGGATACAACGAAATAGGACAGAGAAGAAAGCATTTGGGATGTTGACAAGTCAAATATTACTAACGCAGCTACAGATATATTAGGAATACGGAAGATACAACTTAGAAAACCTGGGGTGACTCCAGAGATACTGCATCTCACTGACAAAGGAAGAGACTACAATAAAAGGGCTCTGATCGGTATAAAAGAATAAAACATGCTGTTGAAACGTCCCCTTAGAAAAATTATACATGACTGTGCTTAAACTGACACAGTACTTTTAGCGCAACGCGATCTGACTTTCAATAATCCCTACAAAAGAATGGCCCTGACTAACAATGACCCATACCTTTCATGAATCACTTACCACACAAAAATCTTCGTTACTCGAACTACTGCAATACAGCGAGTGCCACTACTGCCAGGTAAATAAAAGATTCAAACTGGTGAAGGTACTAACTACTGATAGGTAAAGTTAGCAAATGAAAGATTTTGATAGAGAACAAACAATGTATTTACCATAATAGTGATCAAAAGTCCAAATATATATAGCAGTTCATGACATCCAGTCTTACAAATTTACTGTCTCTGATGGACACACGTCCAGATCGTCCGCTCTCAAAACTCCACCATCTTTCTCCCCACATCCACCACTGCTGACGGCTCACCTCCAACGACGCAACGCTACGAGCTGTTCACATCCAGCTGACCAATACTACAATAGCACACAACAATGCAAACCAGCCACAGACTGCACACAGCACATCCAGTGATTTTCATACAGAGCGCTACGTGGCGTTACCAATATAAAAACCTAAACAGCCTACTTACACTGTTAAATATTGGACACTGGAGGTAGTTATCTCCAATGTTAGCTGTTATAGCACACACTCACGCTGAGTAATCCTGATCCTCCGTGGCTGGCGGTGAGAGCCAAGCGGGAGCGAGTCGCCACAGGTAGATGTGTGGTTTTCCCGGGCCTCAGGAGGTGGGTGAACCAGTTAGCCATTTTTACGCCAACGATTAAGTTGTCGAAATTACCAAACATGGTGGCTTCAGGAGAAAAAGTATGCACAAATCTAAGCACACCAGTGTAATGAAAGCGCTGGATGTGTATACTGGAACTCGAATATTAGTTAGATTATATAAACTAAATGTCCGCTATGTTATAAAAGCTGCAGAAGTTACAATGGCACGATAAATGTTTAATATTACAAAAACTATTATAAAGTAATAATTCTTGAACTCTAAAAGGTGTCTTTACAGTCACAGATACTGAGCGTATCTGCTCCAAATTCATGTTTTAGTATGCTGCGGAAAAAAAATTAGACATAGGTCATTGTGTATGGTTTAAGAGCTACCGGTAGTAAACGATGATTCTTTTAACGTATACAATGAGGTGACAAACGTCATGAGATATCTCATAAATTCGTGTATGACCTCCTTTTGCCTAACGTAGTGCAGCAATTCGACGTGGGATGGACTCAATCAGTCGCTGGGAGTTCCCTGCAGAAATATATCGCCATGCTGCCTCTATAGCTACTCATAATATGGAAAGTGTTTCCGGAACGGGATTTTGTGCACGAACTGACCTCTCAATTATGTTCCATATACGTTCGACAGCATTCATGTCAGGCGACCTGGGTGGCAAAATCATTGGCTCGAATTGTCCAGTAAGTTCTTCAAACTAATCCCGAACAACTGCAGCCCGGTAAAATGGCGCATTGCCTTCCACAAGCACTACATTGTTGTTTGGGAAATGACGTTAATTAATGGCTGAAAATGGTCTCCAAGTACCTGAACATTCAGAGGGTCCAGTCCATTCCATGTCAACACAGTCCATACCGTTGTGGAGTAACCACCAGCTTCCACTGTGCCTTGTTGACGTCTTGCGTCCATTACTTCGTGGTGACTGTGCCACACTCGAAACCTACCATCAAGTCTTACCAACTGAAATCGGGGCTCATCTGACCAGGTCATGACATTCCCGTCATATAAGAGGGTGCAAGCGATATGGTCACGAATCTAGGAGAGTGGCTGCAGACGTTGTTGTGCTGCTGGCAAAGGCACTCGTGTGGGTCATCTGCTGCCATAACCCAATAACATCAAATTTCGCCGCAGTATCCTAACAGACACGTTTGTCGTAGGTCCCACATTGATTTTTGCGATTATTTCAAGCAGTGTTGTTTTTCTGTTACCGTGGACAACTGTTGTTTTTCTGTTACCGTGGACAACTCTACGTAAACTCCGCTGTTCTCGGTCGTTAAGTGAAAGCCGTCGGCGATAGAGCTGTCCGTGGTTAGAGGTAATACCTCTTGACAAATTGGTCTCAGAATATTGAATTCCCTAACGATTTTCGAAGTGGAACGTCCCATGTGTTTAGCTTCAACCATCATTCCGCCTTCAAAGTCTGTTAATTCCTGTCGTGTGGACACAATCACGTCAGAAACCTTTTTACACAAACCACCTGAGTACCTTGTGTACACGACACTAAAGCCATCTGCATATGTGTGTATCGCTACCCCATGATCTTTGTGACCTCAGTGTATGTTGTACACACATCAAAAAAGTTTTGCATCACCTGGCTTCCGAGAGTTCCGGAACCTGTACAGAAACCTGGAATAGAGATCAACATAAATATCATTACCGATCTTTTTATTCCTCTTGAAATTTCATGTTGTACCACCATATAGCGAGACCTTCAAAGGTGGTGGTCCAGACTACCGTGCACAACGGTACCTCCAATACCCAGTAGCACGTCCTTTGCACTGATGCATGCCTGTATTCGTCGTGGCAAACTATCCACAAGTTCATCAAGGCACTGTTGGTCCAGACTGTCCCACTCCTCAACGGCGATTCGCCGTAGAACCCTCAGAGTGGTTGGTGATTCACGTCGTCCATAAACAACACTTTTCAGTCTATCCCAGGCATGTTTGATAGGGTTCATATCTGGCCCTCTAGTCGAGTGATGTCGTTATCCTGAAGGAACCCATTCGCAAGATGTGCACGATGGGGGCGCAAATTGTCGTCCATGAAGACGAATGCCTCGCCAATATGCTGCCGATATGGTTGCACTATCGGTCGGAGGATGGCATTCATTTGTCCTACAGCCGTTACTGTGCCTTCCATGATCACCAGCTGCGTATGTCGGCTACACGTAATGCCACCCCAAAGCAGCAGGGAACCTCCAACTTCCTGCACTCGCTGGACAGCGTGTCTAAGGCGTTCAGCCTGGCAGTGTTGCCTCCAAACGCGTCTCCGACGATTGTCTGATTGAAGGCATATTATTCAACACTTATCGGTGAAGGGAACCTGATGTCAATCGTGAGAGGTCCATTCGGCATGTTATTGGGCCCATCTGTATCGCGTTGCATGGTGTCGTGGTTGCGAAGATGGACCTCGCCATTGACGTCGGGAGTGAAGCTGCGCATCATGCAGCCTATTGCGCACAGTTTTAGTCGCAACACGACGTCCTGTGGCTGCGCAAAAAGGATTATTCAACATTGTGTCGTTGTTGTCAGGGCTCCCCCGGGCCATAATCCGTAGATAGCCGTCATTCACTGCAGTAATAGCCCTTGGGAGGCCGGAGCGAGGCATGTCATCGACCATTCCTGTCTCTCTGTAGCTCCTCGATGTCCGAACAACACTCCGACATACCTGTACACTTCGCTTGTTGAGAGCCCTTCCTGGCACAAAGTAACAACGCGGACGCGATCGAACCGCCGTACTGAGCGTGTAGGCATGGTTGACCTACAGACAACACGAGCCGTGTACCTCTTTCCTGATGGAATAATCATTTGGAGACGCAAGGTTGTACTAGACTTGAGTACAGTTACATGATACAAGAATAGGCACTGAGCAACTCTAGAAAGTAACGTAAAGTACCGGTCTCGGTCGCAATTTGAACAATAGAGTATTCATGGAAATCAACACTTCTAAAGGGCTTCTTCTAAAATAAGTTAAACCTTTTGTTCAACAAGCACACTAAAATATGATTTGTAGTGATGGAGTTTCGTCATGTATGCTTGTGAAATCTGTACGTTAGCAATGCAAGACGAAGTTCACCTTGAAGTTGGGACTTGAGATTCTGGAGGAGAATCAACTACCTCGACTGTAAGAAAAGCGAATGGGGTAGTTTTATAAATAGGAGAGGAGATAGAACTACTGAAAATTATGTTCCAAATAAAGCAAGACTCATTGGACACTTAATTAGACATTATAATCTGTTAATAAACATTTTCGAAGGAGCGATCGTAGGTATGAGCAGGAATGGGCGATCGAGAACATTCTATTTGAAAAATATGGTAGTTGAGGTGGTATGTTCTCCATACATGGGCCGGCCGAAGTGGCCGTGCGGTTAAAGGCGCTGCAGTCTGGAACCGCAAGACCGCTACGGTCGCAGGTTCGAATCCTGCCTCGGGCATGGATGTTTGTGATGTCCTTAGGTTAGTTAGGTTTAACTAGTTCTGAGTTCTAGGGGACTAATGACCTCAGCAGTTGAGTCCCATGGTGCTCAGAGCCATCTCCATACATGAAGATGGAGAGGAGTGCTGAAAGGAGGGAGCTGTGACTGCACAGACAGAATGGTTTGAAATAGTGAGAAGAATTCCACAGGAGATGGGTCGCTTTCGTCTTCCAGCGGAGCTGGTGTGTAGTAAATTGCATTTTCGCTGACACTTAACGATGCTGACGCAGTCGGGCACTCGTAAAGCTTTACTAGTACGTGGAAACTCTGTAGCTGGCCAATAAAATAACGACAAATACTTCATTTTGCGGAAAGCAATACCTCCGTAGGATCACACGCTCCAGGTTGCAGCTTGGACAGTGTAGCAGAAGGCGTATCGGTTTTAGTCTTTGGCGGAAAGAAGTAAGCGTAATGCATTGACTTACAAATCCAGATTCTATTGCTCGGTGTCAGTACTGCAGGTGGTTATTGCAGTTTTAATATGATGCAGAGGTCGATCCTGAAATGCTGTTTTTTTCCTGATGCATCATTCATCGACGTACGTGAACTTGCAGGACAGTCAATGTAGAGGGAACTATGTAATGGAGTCAAGATGAACCAGCATTCTCACTGCTGTTGTGCAGGGTGTGCAAAGCCTACAATGCGTCGAGTGTACATTGTTCAGTCCATCAGTACACCAGAGCAACATGAACGAATATTCAGTTGACATCTGGAGATGAAAAAACTAAAGATTTGCATTTAATTGAATGTATTTCATGTTACTTAAGACAAAGAACCCAACTTACATCATCCACATCTAGGGTGGATAATGTAAGTTGGATTGCCTGTCTTAAGGGGCGTGAAGTATTATTTGGGTATCTTCTATTTTTCCCACCCTGTAGAGTCACCTCAGCACTTTTCCGTACGAGGAGGAACAAGGGCAAAGGAACAGCTGCCACTGAGCCTGAATCAATAGGAGATTTAACCGAGTGAAGCATTTCTCTGGTGATTAATGACCGCCAGTGAAGACAGTGGATGCGGCCAGGTACCAGCTAACGTCTCAGACATGCTGCCTGATGTGTTCAGCAGGAATGTGTATCAGTCGTGTTTTCGGCTGGTACGGATGTCAAACGTCTTGTGAATAGTGCAGTAACAGGGACGGATCGTCGTTTATTATCCCGCTCTATTGTATAGAATCGTGCACTGTGTTAGTCTTTCAAATGATAACGCTCACAGCTCGTGAACACATGGGATCGCGCGGCACCACCGTATCAGTACAGTTTAAGCTGGCGCCGTACACACTACTGTTCTGTCTACGACCTGGTACCGCACGATCCCAATCAGTTTAATCCTAGAAAAATGCCTTTAGCGTGCTATCGATTTCATCTAGACGATGAGCGATGGGATTTGGCTTCAAGCAATGACTTTGCCACGCCACTATCTTTCAAAAAGCTGTGAGTACTCACCTCTCATTGTAATACGACGCTTTGTGATAGCTTACATCTTTTGTTATAAAACACTGTAATACTTTAATTTCTTGTACACATCATCTGAAGCTGCATCTCTAATGATGCGAAACCGGTAATGACTTTTTGCCAAAAGTGTTTTAACAGCCACTGCGAAAGATTTTATTCCCCACGAGAATAGAAATAGACGTGGGAGTGGCATGTATCAGCTGAAAAGACGGTACTCTGATTAAAGAGTTTCTTTACTGGATTCTAAGAGACAGGAGAGAAGAAGAGACAGACACTGCAATCTCATGGATAGTGGATGGATAAAAAAATTACGAAAAATATGAAGGGGCAGTAAGGATGCTCATAGCTCAAGACTGTAACCCATGGAAAGTCTAAAAGAAGCCTGAGTCCAGTAGCTGGCGATGACGAGAATCGTGACCTGTAGCTCGCAACAAATCTGTATCACTAAACAGCTAAAGCCAACATCAAAATCAGTTGCAGATTGCCTAGCTAAACGCTTGGAGGTTTTTCATATAGTTATTGCCCGAATTTAAATAGTTAAAATTCTTAATCTACTAATTGATAGATATAATCTTACGTTAAATGTTTAACGCAGTAAGTCAAGTATTAAAGTTATAAACTTTGTATATGCCTCAGGGAACCGTAATTCCCAACCCATAAATAAATTACCCACACTATGTTAATCGTGTATTTGACATGAGAGCACTTTGCGATTTCTAAAAAAAGAATTTCACGTAATTTCAAACGTTATGGAAACTTTTGGTCAGTGAAATCACCCACAAAGCTATGACTGAAAATGAGTTGGTGACTTGCTCATTTTCGTTGTTCCTGATGTAAGACTTCAGCATCCCGCATGACTTTTGATTTACTAATTTTTTACTACTAATTGTATTTATTTATTTATTTATTTATTGTTTCGTGGGACCAAATTAAGGAGAAGTCTCCATGGTCATGGAACGAGTCAAACGATAGTAGAAACAGATAAAATGAAATACAACAAACGTATTCAGGCGACAATTCGTAAGTTTAAATAAAGAAAATCAACAATGTAACACTGGAATTTGCTTAATTTTTCAGCTCTCCCAGGAGCTCCTCGACAGAATAGAAGGAGTGAGCCATGAGGAAACTCTTCAGTTTAGACCTAAAAGCGTTTGGGCTACTGCTAAGATTTTTGAGTTCTTGTGGTACCTTATTGAAAATGGATGCAGCAGAATAGTGCACTACTTTCTGCACAAGAGTCAAGGAAGTGCATTCCACATGCAGATTTGATTTCTGCTGTAGCATTAACTGAGTGAAAGCTGCTACCTCTTGGGAATAAATTAATATTGCCAACAACAAACGCCATTAAAGAAAATATATACTGTGAGGGCAATGTCAGAATTCCCAAACTATTGAATAGGGGTCGACAAGAGGTTCTCGAACTTACACCACATATAGCTCGAAAAGCCCGTTTTTGAGCCAAAAATATCCTTTTTGAATCCAAAGAATTACCCCAAAAAATAATACCATATGACATAAGCGTATGAAAATATGCGAAGTAGACTACGTTTCGTGTTGAACTGTCACTTATTTCAGATACTGTTCTAATGGTAAATAAAGCAGCATTTAGTTTCTGAACAAGATCCTGAACATGGGCTTTCCACAACAGCTTACTATCTATCTGAACGCCTAGGAACTTGAACTGTTCAGTCTCGCTTATAATATGCCCATTCTGTCTGATCAAAATATCAGTTCTTGTTGAATTGTGAGTTAGAAATTGTAAAAACTGTCTTACTGTGATTTAGAATCAAATTATTTTCTACAAGTCACGACCTTATTTCATGAACTGAATTATTTGATAATGTTTTAATATTACACACTAGATCCTGCACTACCAAGCTGGTGTCATCAGCAAACAGAAATATTTTTGAATCACCTGTAATACTAGAAGGCATATCATTTATATAAATAAGAAACAGCAGTGGCCCAGCACCGACCCTTGGGGAATGCCCCATTGGGACTGAACATCACTACCACTCTCAATATTGCGGAGAACTACCTTCTGCTTTCTGTTCTTAAAGTAAGAGGCGAACCAATTGTAAGCTACTCCCCTTACTCCATAATGGTCCAACTTCTGCAGTAATATTTTGTGGTCAGCACAATCAAAAGCGTTCGTTAAATCAAAGAACACACCAAGCGTTCGCAACCTTTTATTTAATCCGTCCAAAACCTCACAGAGAAAAGAGAATATAGCATTTTCAGTTGTTAAACCATTTCTAAAACCAAACTATACATTTGACAGCAAATTATGCGAATTTAAATGTTCCAGTAACCCTGTTTATACAATCTTCTCGATAACTTTAGCAAACACCTATGGCAGAGAAATGGGTCTATAATTGTCAACATTATCCCTGTCTCCCTTTTTATAAAGTGGCTTCACTACCGAGTACTTTAATCGGTCAGGAAACCGACCACTCCTAAAGGAAAAGTTACAGATATGGCTAAGTACTGGGCTAACATACATAGAACAATACTTCAGTATTCTGCTGGATACCCTGTCATATCCATGAGAGTTCTTGGTCTTTAGTGATTTAATTATTAACTCAATCTCCCTCTTGTCAGTATCATGGAGGAGCATTTCAGGTAACAGTCTCGGAACACTTTTTTCTACGAGCGCTATATGATTCCCTGTTGGGACTAGGTTTGTATTTAGTTCACCTGCTATATTCAGAAAGTGATTATTAAATACTGTACATATATGCGACTTATCAGTAACACGGACATTCCCAATTCGCACTGATTCTATATCTTGGACCTGTCTCTGCAGACCAGCCACTTCCTTTACGACTGACCATATGGTTCTAATTTTATCCTGAGACAGCTATTCTATCTGCATACCACATACTTTTTGCCTTCCTAATAACATTCTTAAGCACCTTACAATACTGTTTGTAATGGGCTGCTGCATTTAGATTTTGACAGTTTCTAACATTTTGATATAATTGCCACTTTGTTCTACAGGATATTCTTATCCCTCTAGTCAGCCACCCAGGCTCCCCGTTTTTTGGTAGTACCCTGGTTTGAACGTTCTAACGGAAAGCAACTTTCAAAGAGCACGAGAAAAGTCTTGAGGAAAGCATTATATTTATCATCTACTGTATCAGCACTGTAAACATCTTCCCACCCTTGTTCCTTGATAAAGTTTACAAAGGTCTCTACAGCAACTGGATGAGCTTTCGTAAAAAGTTGATAACTATATTTAACATGTGTTGCAGCACAAATATCTTTTAGAGTTAAAACTTGTGCATCATGATCTGAAAAGTCATTCACTTTTTTGGTAACAGAGTGCCCTTCTAGTAATGAGGAATGAACAAAAATGTTGTCTATGGTTGTTCTATTATTCCCTTGCACTCTCGTTGGAAAGAACAAGGTTTCCATACGATTATATGTATTAAGAAGGTCTACCAGCATCCTTTTCCTTGCACAATCACTTATACAATTAATATTGAAGTCACCACACATAACTAACTTTTTGTGTGTCCTATAAAGTGAACCAAGAACCTCCTCTAGCTTTAGCAAAAATGTTGTGAAATCGGAGTCTGGGTATCTATAAATAACAACAGTTCAAGTTTAACTCCACTAAATTTAACCACACCTGCACAACATTCAAACACCTTTTCAGTGCAGTACTTTGAAACATTAATTGACTCAAATTGGATAGCGTTTTTCACATACATGGCTACTCCCCCACACCGCAAAGGGCTCCTAGAAAAGCTGCCAGCCAACCTGTACCCTGGTAAAGGGAGCCTCTGAAATGTCTCCTTATTTAAGAAGTGTTCAGATATACCAATAATTTCAGAGTCAATATCTATAAGAGTTCACTAACTTTATCTCCAATACCTTGCATATTTTGATGAAATATGCTAATTCCCTCATTACTCGGAGACCTAAGCTTTGTCGAAAGATGTTTCTTTGTTAGACTTCCCTTAATCAGGAATCAGCTGACTTCAATCTAAAAAAGGTGCAGCTCTAACACCCACTAGTACAGGAATTTTCCCATGAGTGATCCCACCAACCCCACCTATGCTGTCACCTACAAGCTTTGCCAACCTCCCCTTTCCGTACCTGTTGAGGTGCAGGCCATGTCTAGTGAAACCCGTCCTGCTGATAGACTCCACCGACACAACTGAAATGCGACTCATGCCTTCTGTCATCAGCGCACCCCCAAGTCTCATGTTATTACGCCTGACGGCTGTATTAAGATGAGGCCGACGTGACGCTGAAACAGTTCCACGAAATGCACATTCGTGTTGCCAGTCTGAGTGGCTATCTTTTCCAGGTCACCATCTATGTCATACTCCCCATCCCTATCAATACTATTACCATGCCCACCCACAATCACTACCTGATCCTCTTTAGTAAAATCCCTACATAACCCCCCTACGTTAACAGTCACCTGGGCCAATCCAGCATTAGGCTTCACAATGCTGGTGACCTAGTACTCACTCCCCAACATTTCCTGCAACTGCTGGCCTACACCTGTACCATGAGAACTACCTAACAGCTAAACCGTCTCCTTTCTCTTAGAATTTGTAACTGTCCTATCCACCGTAACTGCTGAGGTCTGCTGCATACTTCCTACATCTACAGCTACTAGAGATTCCTCTCCACTAGACTCTGACAGTTGGTCATATCTATTGCAAACACCAATAGTAAAACTATCTGAAAATGTCCTTCTCCTAGCAGATCTCTTGCCAACAGCCAGCTCCCATTCCCCAACCCCCTTCTCCCTCCTCATCCTATCTAGCTCCTCGTGTGCGTTTTTCAACTGCACCTGAAGGGCGCAGATCTTACGCTCCTGCTCCTCTATCAACTAACTCTTGCTACATAACCTGCAGTTCCAGGAGATGATCTCACCAGAATACCCACTGGCTTCCCCACTGCATTCCCCCCCAGTGAAAATACTTCGAACAAGTCTCACACCGCAATCCACTACTCACGAACTGAAACTTCCCCTTTGAACAATTTATACAGGACTGTGCTTAAACTGACACACAATATTTTGTTAGCGCAACGCAATCTGACTTTCAAAATTCCCTACAAAAGAATGGCCCTGACTAACATTAAACTATACCTTTCACAAATCACTTACCTCACAAAAATCTTCGCTGCTCAAGCTACTGCAATACAGCGAGCGCCACTACTGCCAGCTAAATAAAAGATTCAAACTACTGAAGGCACTAACTACTGATAGGGATAGTTAGCAAATGAAAGATATTAATAGAGAGCAAACAATGTATTTACCTTAATATCATCACAAGTCCTAATATATATATCAGTTCATGACAAATTACAAACCTCCGCCATCTCTCTCCCTACATCCACCACTGCTGGTGGCTCACCTCCAACTGCGCAACGCTACGCACTGTTCACAGCCAGCTGCCTAACACTACAATGGGCGAGTATTACAACAATGCAAAGCAGCCACAGACTGCACACAGCACAGCCAGCGATATTCATATTGAGCGCTACGTAACGTTGCCAATAAGAAAACATAAACAGCCTACTTACATAGAGAAATCATGAACAGCCTACTTACATAGCCCCCATGCTCCCCACAAAAAGTTTTACAAATTGGATTGGGCAGTGGCCAATACAGATTTGAAAAAATTTTTCATAATTACAATAACAAAGAAATCAAAGGCACACACTTATTGATACAATGTTGGTCAAAAGCTCAAATTTTCTCACAGTCCATAAAAATAGTCCTGATTCATCACAGTAAAATAGCAGTGTTTTTCTCAAAGTCTGAGCAGTAAAAGAAAATGCACACAGAAGTAGTGGATTTCCATGCTGTCTTGAAGAAGTAGTGTTGTCCTTCCAACGGAAAGACAGTGCTGACTCTCTACATGCATACAGGTAATGGGCTACAATGGAGCAAACCCACAGCAGAGTCATTCGAAGTTGTGAAGAATATTGGTAGGTAGGTCATCACAGAGCAGACCCACAGTAGTCCTTGTAGAAATAATGGTATTGATGGATCATCAAAGATGTAGATCCACTGTAGTCCTTGTAGAGATAATGGTACTGGTGAGTCATCAAAGATGCAGACCCACTGTAGTCCTTGTAGAGATAGCCAGCAGCCATCTGTTGTGACTGTGCAGGTGCACAATCACCATTGAAGAGTCTTGCGGATAATATAGCAAGTCCATAACCACCACTTGTGCACTCACAAAGTTTTTGGAATTGTCTTTAGAACCAGCAATGCTGTTATCCAGTCCCTTGCTGAATTATTAACACACGTGCAAACACTATCAGTCCCTACTTCTCACATATTGTCCATATACTATGACCAACAGAAACGTGTGCAGTGAAATGAATGCTTACAAGTTACTTAGTTTGATAAACTGGTGTCAATTACAATTTTATAACATGAGAATACAATAACAAAGGTACAAAATACATCATTAAAAACATAATAATACAGATAACATTTGTAGTAATATGGGCTTTACAAAAGAATCGAAATACCATATACATCAGTGTTACAGGAATTATGACATGAGTACATACATAAAAGATCAGAGTAACTTTCGAAACATCAACTTCACACATGAGCATTAAACAGAACAGAATTAATAATGTCCAACATCTTTACAAAGTAAATAACATATTATTAATGCCAATTGTATTTGAGGATAACAGTATTCCTCATCATAGTGAATGTAACTTAGTATTAGAAGAGAAAAAAGTTCTATGAAACAGTACACAGAGACAGGAAGAAAACAACTACACAAGGGTACACAAACACATAGGGGGATAACACAATGGAAAGGACAGGGTTCGTTTTCAGTGTAACTTTTGGTACTGCAGTATTTTGCGAACAAAACCTTTTTTGTTCTTGGAGATCTCCCTTCGTTCATCATTATTCCCAAAAAGTCCTATCTGTACCTCTTTTCTGTATTCTAACCATATTTCTTTCAAAAGAAATATGGCTCATTGTACAATACTCATTTAGGCCCAAATCGTTTTCATATACCATTCAAAGCATTCTTTCCCTATTCTCCATAGTTAGGTTCTTATATAGTCTACCCCCTCTTCAGCTAACTTAAATCTACTGAGCTCAGATATTAAACTAAGGGACGAGGCAATGCAGCATCACATAACAAATTATCACAAACAGCAATGACAAAAAAATGCCAATTTGCAAAGCAAGCAGCAGCAAATCTAAATTACCAAGCAATGCAACATTACAACTAATATGCAGCAACAAAAAAATAAATCTGGCTTAGCAGAGTAACACAAATTAAAGTTCAGTAGCACTATGCCTGGCAAACAGCAGCTTATATCTAAACATGACATAGCTCAAGCAGAAAAAATATTACAGTAAAAACAACAATGCAGATAAGGGAAATGTATATCCACATCTTAATGTCTATGTAATTAAAGTGGTGCACCACAACAACTTATTGTAAAAAAAATATTACCATGTACTTGAAAAGAAAATTATGTGTCCAGTTACTGTTACTAGTTCCTTCTTATTGTTCTTTCCTTTCCAAGTGCTCCTTTTTTTAAAGAATGTGGATTATAAAATAATTATTTAATAGATCTGTTGACAGAAAGTGTTCACATTAGCAAATGCATTTCATTTTATAAAAGCAATGCTGCAACACAGCTGGAAACCAGATATCAAATGAAATAAGCAACTATGAAAAGCAAAGCATAAAAATATCATTCAGTAGTCATGTGACAGTTCATAAGTTAGTAGAAATTCTCTCAACTCTCATAGAAAGGCGCTTGTCGTAATCAGGTGTGCAGATGTAAAATATTTCTCGTCATTTCATTTCAGTAAATATCATAAATTACGAGCTCCACAGTATGCTTTCGACAAGGAAATGTCAATAGTGAGTATAATGGCCTTCCCTTTTTTTTTCTACCTGTGCTTCCAGAAAGGCACACCCTAATGGCTTGTTCTCCAGGTGTTTGACACAGCTGCGTTCCCACAACGCATTACGTGCAGGTGGTCACTTAACTTTCTTACGGAAATATTTATGACACCAGTTTCTGCTACAGTGACAGTCTCATATAAAAATATTTCACAGGTCAAGAATTAGCGTTGCAAATCTGTAGAAAGAAAATCCTATAAATATAAGTGTCCAAATAAAATATTTGTCAGCATTGTGATACAGTCACGCATTTACGCACATTTCATAACTCTTAAAGTACGATTCTTGGTTTCCAACATACTTCTTATTCCTCATATACGGTAGCATCATCTTATTGATCATAAACATATCTCAACAGCATAGTACACATCGTCGTCGTAATAATAACATCATAACACCTCAGTCAAATCTCAAAAACGTCGTAGCTTTCTGCAATAATTTCAAAACCTAAAAAAAATTCTCTGCTCATTTCAATAGTGTCATCTACCTCAAACGTACTTTAAAAATCATGATCTCATACCAAATACATCATATAAAGCTCTCATAGTATCACAATGGTTCCGAAAAATATGAGCATTTCACAAAGTACAGAGAAAATACAATTTCATAAGTGTGAAGTTACCCAACTGTGAAATTGCGTAAACATGTGTCACTGATGTAGTAAAAAAATGTTTATCTCTCAGTTAAATGATCAGATAGCTGTGTAATTTATGTTTTAGAGAAATATGGTATCGATGTGTAAAGTTGTATAAGCAAATACCATATCAGCTAGGGTTCCTTGTGGTTGCCACACACATGGTACACAAAGTAAGTGTGTACCCCCCTGAGGATAAATGTAGTTATACTCCCAGGTGTTACAAATTATAGCAATGGAATGAAATGTATCACAGAAAACTTTCTTTGTAATTAAAAAAAATCTTTAAAAATAAGTGTTTTAAGTACAAAATTAATCGCTCAAATGCGTGTACTGTAGCGCTAAATGTGCGTCTTGTTCCAACATAATCTGTGTGGGAGTGTCGTAGTTATCGTCCTCCGAAAGCTAAGTTCTGCAGAAGTCAATGTACTTACCTCATAATACACAAAAGTGAAATGCTTTGCGTATAAATGTCTTAGTTATTACGCTTATTGCCGTGATGAGGAAAGTACTGTGCTGTAATGTATTGTTGTGCTACGGAAAAGGCAGTCTCATTGTAGCTATACCACAAAAGTTACTACTAAAACCTGTTTTACTTTCCAGAATAAAACAGAAAACTGTGCAGATATAAAACAGATACACTGCAAAAGCAACATTGTGAATTGTCACTCATTAGTAACGTCGTGATAACATTGTGTAGCTGTCACATAAACTAACCACTGTGTCCTCTGATATCTCACAGAAAGTACTTTAAACCCAGAATGTATTTTCAAGTAAACCAAAAGTTGCATCAAAATCTCATTAGCAGTACCAGTATGTGTCCTAAGTAGGTAAGCCTGATAGTCGTTACGTAATCGTGCAACTAACAAGCAAGAATGTACAATTAACAACACTGTGTTGTCTGTTCATTATAACAATGCATTCGTAATTTCTGTTTAAATAAGTTCTCTTGGTTCTTGACTGGATATTTAACTTCAAACATTGTTGTATGTTAACAGATTCTAAGTCTGACAAAGCATACTAGAAATGTGAAGTGAAAAGTTTTATACCAAAGACTAAGTTAAAAAGCAGATTATCTTTCAATAAACGGTTTTACATGTGAAATGTGGTGTAAACCTTTACTCTTCCTAGTGCACAGAGTTTCAACTTCAAAGCAATTATCATGTTGTATACATCGGTAAAGAATGCTAAAATTTTTCTCCAGGCTAGCGTCTTATGTTATTTTTCTCGGAGCGAGCCGGCGCACGCTGATGCCTGCGGTGCGAGTCATTGTCTGTTCCTTTGTTGGCGCGCGTCGTTATTGGGATTAGGAGACCTAACTTCTACAAATTCACCGTGACGAGAGGGCCCAGCTCTGTTAGAATCCCGCCAGTTCTGATGAAATTCACGTCTGTCGTTTTGTCGGTACTTTACATAGTTTCTTGTTTGTCGGTCATGTGGTGGAGAATTTCTCCCTGAATCGTAACTCTGTGCCGAACTGTTGCGTCTGAAGTTATTCTGCCTCCCTTGATAGTATTTATTTTGGTTCCCATATTGTCTGTTTCTCTTATTGTCTCTGTGATAGTCACTACCGCGGAGAGGTGATCTTTCCCTGTAATTATTACTACTCTGCCAATGGTTGTCGTACGGGTGGTGTCTATTTTGGTCACGATTTGCGTTGTAAGAATAGACCTGTCGTGTCCAGTTATTGTTTCTGTCGTCACGGAATTGTGGCGGAAGTGACCTGTAGTGATAGTTTTCCTGTTTTCGCATCCCGCGACTGTCTGTGTCAATTTCCAGTTCTTGTAGGAGTCCCTGAAATGCTTCAATGTCGTCTTTGCCACGTCCTGCCAAAGTAATATGTCGTAAATGTTCGGGCAATTTGATTAAGCAAATGCGGATGAGTTCTGAGGGGCTGTATGGGTTTGAAAGATACTGATTCTTATGCAACATGTCTTCAAAATATTTGACAAGACTGGAAAATTCAGATTGTTCGAAATGTTTCATCATTATTATACCATGTTTTACTCGGTCTTGTGTGGCTTGAGACCAATATGCTGAGAGGAAGGCATGGTAAAATTCTCCTTCACTGTGGCAATCATGAATGACCGATCGCATTCTTACAGCTGGTTCATTCTCTAAGTAGCCACACATAAATTCTAATCTGTCTTCTAACGACCAGTTGGGAGGAAAACAATGAGAGAATTGATGGAGCCATGCTTGTGGATGAATGTCGTTGCCAGAATTCTTAAATGTTTTGAATTTACGTGTAGTAATGAACAGCTTATAGTCAAAATCATCTTGTCGGCGAGTCGCATGTCGGTCATTGTTAGGTCGTGTCGGCCGTTCCATCTCAAAATTTGGTGCACATTGCAAATTTCTTTCATAACTTCCGAAATGCCCTGTGTTATTATTTTGTGGCTGTTCCGTATTTCTGTGTCCCTCTTCCCGTATTGGGGCGCGAGTATCCTCTGAATTACGTAATTCTTGAATTACCTGTGTCAGCTGATCTTGTACTTCCCGGATTTCTCTTTTGTACTGTGTATTGATTTGATTTTGATTCTGTTTGAATTTTCTAATTTGTTCATACTCTTCTGTGTCAGTGAAGGCTACAGGTCTTGTGTCATTCAGATCATCATCTACCTTTGTAGATAAGTTAGTGACCTGATCCGAAAGTTCGGCTACTTTCTCCGATAGTGAACACATTTCCTCAGTGTGTTTTTCTGAACCAAGTTTCAGAGTGTCCATTTGTGTTGAAATCGAATCTACTGTGTCCTTTAAGTTTTCCTGAGTTATTGCAAGTTGCGTAACCGAATCGGTAGATGCAACTGAGTCAATTTTAGCCCACAAGGTCTCATGATTTTCATGAACAATGGCTTGCAGTTCTTTTATGGCTGCTTCGTGATTCTGTAATGCATTTTCATGCCGCGAAAAAATAGGTTGAAAATGCTCACAAATTTGTGTTTTTACGTCATTACAGACTTTTTGACATTTCGATTCAATGTTATGTAACTCAGTAGTTAAATCCTCACGTGTTTGTTCAATAGTTTGCTCCAATGAGTCTAACTTTTGAAGATTTTGTTCCATTGTGTCTAACTTTTTAAGATTTTGTTCCATTGTGCCTAACTTTTGCAGCTTTTGCTGTGTTTGTCTCTGATTTTGTTCCATTTGTTGCATTAGTTGTAATAACAATGCATTAGTGTCTGGAATCTGTTCCTCTACTCTTTTCGGCAGTGCATTTGCACCGGCAACATTCACATTTTGACAAGCTGAAAATGTGTCTTGACTTATTTGAGAAAACGGTGAGGACGCAAAACCTGAATCTACAGTATTTGTGAAATTGTGTCCTGTCATTTCGGATTCCTGAGGCGAGCTGTTGCCGACCGATCGATCGATAATGCTTTCCTGTTCACTACCTGTTTCACTGTCTACACCATTATTTACCGCCCGCTCCATTTCCCTATGCACAGTTACCAAATTACTACTTTGAACGTCTGTTAATTCACTACACAGTGGTGCTGATAAGCCACGCTCGTCGTCACTATTATTTCTCAGTTTACTTTGGAGCCTGGTGTTACGTTTTTCACACGCCATTATTGTCACAGTATTTCACACGACAACACAATTTGAAGAGCAAAAATAGGGGAACACATTAACATAGCACTGAAAATAATATCTAGTTAATTGCAGCTGCGAAATACTTGGTGCAAATCTACATGCATGCCACAACTGTTTTACTGTACAACAATGAAAAACTACAACTACAATGGAAACTCTCTCTATAATTACGCGCTAGCAATAAACAAAATCTACACTAATTACACAAACTACAAGAAAAAATCAGAAGATTCCAGTGAGGTATCCTCGGCTAAGGGTCGACATATGAAACGTCCCCTTTTGATCATTTATACATGACTGTGCTTAAACTGACACACAATATTTTGTTAGCGCAACGCAATCTGACTTTTAAAATTCCCTACAAAAGAATGGCCCTGACTAACATTAAACTATACCTTTCACAAATCACTTACCTCACAAAAATCTTCGCTGCTCAAGCTACTGCAATACAGCGAGCGCCACTACTGCCAGCTAAATAAAAGATTCAAACTACTGAAGGCACTAACTACTGATAGGGATAGTTAGCAAATGAAAGATATTAATAGAGAGCAAACAATGTATTTACCTTAATATCATCACAAGTCATAATATATATATCAGTTCATGACAAATTACAAACCTCCGCCATCTCTCTCCCCACATCCACCACTGCTGGTGGCTCACCTCCAACTGCGCAACGCTACGCACTGTTCACAGCCAGCTGCCTAACACTACAATGGGCGAGTATTACAACAATGCAAAGCAGCCACAGACTGCACACAGCACAGCCAGTGATTTTCATATTGAGCGCAACGTAACGTTGCCAATAAGAAAACATAAACAGCCTACTTACATAGAGAAAACATGAACAGCCTACTTACAGAACGTACGGCAAAGCCCACACTTCTCACTCACGGTAAAATTTTGCAGTTATTGAAACAAGAAAACTACTTTATCTAATTTCCGCTAGTACAATAAGAAGATATTAAAAAACTGACTGCAATAATCACAAACTTACTCTACAAGGGAAGTAACTACTATTATTAACAGTATTAATCAACAGCAAATGAGAATATAACAAAAGACAAACACAGAAAGAAAATCAAACGTCTAATGACACAGTAAAGAAACTGAAAACAGTTCCCAAAATTTTCTTCTGTAATTATTTCACCAGAAAAGACCAAGAACACCGGTTGAAGACTACTAAAGTTCCTAAATAAACCACTATACACAAACAATTAATTAGTACTTAGCTTTCGATGCGCCGCTAAAGCTGAAACTGGTGAGCGCGGAATGTAAACACGGGTAAGAGGTTAAGTTGCTCGGTACTAAACACTCACAAATATCAGGTCACAAGACAAGATAGGCGGAGGTGAATGAAGAAACCACTAATAAGTCACTTATGTAGTAAATATTATCACAAAAACCGTTAAAATATGTATCTGAAACCTAAAAATATATGAAAACTTAGAGAGCGATCTCACACGCAGTCACGCGATTTTGACGTCACACTAAAGACGTATCCTGGTAAAGGAAGCCTCTGAATCATCTCCTTATTTAAGAAGTGTTCAGTTATACCAATAATTTCAGAGTCAACATCTATAGGCAGTTCACTAACTTTATCTCTCATACCTTGTATATTTTGATGAAATATACTAATTCCCTTATTACTCGGATACCTAAGCTTTGTCGAAAGATGTTTCTTTGTTAGACTTCCCTTAATCAGGAATCAGCTGACTTCAATCTAAAAAAGGTGCAGCTCTAACACCCACTAGTACAGGAATTTTCCCATGAGTGATCCCACCAACCCCACCTATGCTGTCACCTACAAGCTTTGCCAACCTCCCCTTTCCGTACCTGTTGAGGTGCAGGCCACGTCTAGTGAAACCCGTCCTGCTGATAGACTCCACCGACACAACTGAAATGCGACTCATGCCTTCTGTCATCAGCGCACCCCCAAGTCTCATGTTATTACGCCTGACGGCTGTATTAAGATGAGGCCGACGTGACGCTGAAACAGTTCCACGAAATGCACATTCGTGTTGCCAGTCTGAGTGGCTACCTTTTCCAGGTCACCATCTATGTCATACTCCCCATCCCTATGAATACTATTACCATCCCCACCCACAATCACTACCTGATTCTCTTTAGTAAAATCCCTACATAACCCCCCTACATTAACAGTCACCTGGGCCAATCCAGCATTAGGCTTCACAATGCTGGTGACCTGGTACTCACTCCCCAACATTTCCTGCAACTGCTGGCCTACACCTGTACCATGAGAACTACCTAACAGCTAAACCGTCTCCTTTCTCTTAGAATTTGTAACTGTCCTATCCACCGTAACTGCTGAGGTCTGCTGCATACTTCCTACATCTACAGCTACTAGAGATTCCTCTCCACTAGACTCTGACAGTTGGTCATATCTATTGCAAACACCAATAGTAAAACTATCTGAAAATGTCCTTCTCCTAGCAGATCTCTTGCCAACAGCCAGCTCCCATTCCCCAACCCCCTTCTCCCTCCTCATCCTATCTAGCTCCTCGTGTGCGTTTTTCAACTGCACCTGAAGGGCGCAGATCTTACGCTCCTGCTCCTCTATCAACTAACTCTTGCTACATAACCTGCAGTTCCAGGAGATGATCTCACCAGAATACCCACTGGCTTCCCCACTGCATTCCCCCCAGTGAAAATACTTCGAACAAGTCTCACACCGCAATCCACTACTCACGAACTGAAACTTCCCCTTTGAACAATTTATACAGGACTGTGCTTAAACTGACTTCCTGGCAGTTTAAAACTGTGTTTCATATCAGCGCACACTCCGCTGCAAAGTGAAAATCTCATTCTGGAAACATCCCCCAGGCTGTGGCTAAGCCATGTCTCCGCAGTATCCTTTCTTTCAGGAGTGCTAGTTCTGCAAGGTTCGCAGGAGAGCTTCTGTAAAGTTTGGAAGGTAGGAGACGAGATACTGGCAGAAGTAAAGCTGTGAGGACCGGGCGTGAGTCGTGCTTCGGTAGCTCAGATGGTAGAGCACTTGCCCGCGAAAGGCAAAGGTCCCGAGTTCGAGTCTCGGTCGGGCACACAGTTTTAATCTGCCAGGAAGTTTCATATCAGCGCACACTCCGCTGCAGAGTGAAAATCTCATTCTGGAAACATCCCCCAGGCTGTGGCTAAGCTATGTCTCCGCAGTATCCTTTCTTTCAGGAGTGCTAGTTCTGCAAGGTTCGCAGGAGAGCTTCTGTAAAGTTTGGAAGGTAGGAGACGAGATACTGGCAGAAGTAAAGCTGTGAGGACCGGGCGTGAGTCGTGCTTCGGTAGCTCAGATGGTAGGGCACTTGCCCGCGAAAGGCGAAGGTCCCGAGTTCGAGTCTCGGTCGGGCACACAGTTTTAATCTGCCAGGAAGTTTCATATCAGCGCACACTCCGCTGCAGAGTGAAAATCTCATTCTGGAAACATCCCCCAGGCTGTGGCTAAGCCATGTCTCCGCAGTATCCTTTCTTTCAGGAGTGCTAGTTCTGCAAGGTTCGCAGGAGAGCTTCTGTAAAGTTTGGAAGGTAGGAGACGAGATACTGGCAGAAGTAAAGCTGTGAGGACCGGGCGTGAGTCGTGCTTCGGTAGCTCAGATGGTAGAGCACTTGCCCGCGAAGGGCAAAGGTCCCGAGTTCGAGTCTCGGTCGGGCACACAGTTTTAATCTGCCAGGAAGTTTCATATCAGCGCACACTCCGCTGCAGAGTGAAAATCTCATTCTGGAAACATCCCCCAGGCTGTGGCTAAGCCATGTCTCCGCAGTATCCTTTCTTTCAGGAGTGCTAGTTCTGCAAGGTTCGCAGGAGAGCTTCTGTAAAGTTTGGAAGGTAGGAGACGAGATACTGGCAGAAGTAAAGCTGTGAGGACCGGGCGTGAGTCGTGCTTCGGTAGCTCAGATGGTAGGGCACTTGCCCGCGAAAGGCGAAGGTCCCGAGTTCGAGTCTCGGTCGGGCACACAGTTTTAATCTGCCAGGAAGTTTCATATCAGCGCACACTCCGCTGCAGAGTGAAAATCTCATTCTGGAAACATCCCCCAGGCTGTGGCTAAGCCATGTCTCCGCAGTATCCTTTCTTTCAGGAGTGCTAGTTCTGCAAGGTTCGCAGGAGAGCTTCTGTAAAGTTTGGAAGGTAGGAGACGAGATACTGGCAGAAGTAAAGCTGTGAGGACCGGGCGTGAGTCGTGCTTCGGTAGCTCAGTTGGTAGAGCACTTGCCCGCGAAAGGCAAAGGTCCCGAGTTCGAGTCTCGGTCGGGCACACAGTTTTAATCTGCCAGGAAGTTTCATATCAGCGCACACTCCGCTGCAGAGTGAAAATCTCATTCTGGAATAAGGATAAGAGATTGAGGAAGGGGCCGGAGGGGGGGGGGGGGGGGGTTACGAGTGTTACTTAGCTCGCGAGAACGTCTAGGACTGTCGGCGTGTGGCACCAGTGATTTCGTTCCGAGACAATCCAAAAATAAGCAACACGAAACATGGGGAGGTTTCGGAATATTATAACTGTTTTAACAGTAACTTCAGAATACAATCTTCCGAGCAGGCTCCTGTGCTGCACCCGTCGTTTTCCAGGAATAGACGTGACTGTGCGGTGTCTGGAGCCCTGCACGTATACATGCGCTGAACAACGATATTGTCTCAAGCGACAATGGAATGCCTGGCTATTATGAAGCCACAATAGCTGTCTGATCGGACACAATGGCCGCGTTCTCCACCTGTAGTCAGTCAACACAGACTTCAGATGTCAGATATAATTAGTCGTGATCCTGTGGCCTATTCACATCGGATGGCGAACGTTCAGTTGCAGAAAGCTGAAGCGACTGGCTATACACATTTACCCTTTACACCTCACTTCACTCTGCGGCGCAGAGCTGCATCATCGGCTCATTGTAGCCGTCGCGTGGCTTGTCAAATGAACCGCCGCTACTCGCCTTACACAGAGCGAGAGCCTTCTGACGGCTTAACTCTCTTCGCGCAAAATTTCGCTAAACTGCGTCATATGGTTTCCGACCGTCGACATCTCGATCCCTGACGTCAACGTAGTGTTTCTGAACACAAAAATTTTAGTCGTGGATTTTCTCACCTTCAAATGAAGTCGCACCAACGTAGGAGGCACTAGCTGGAAATACCACGACGCAAAACTGTTTCGTGTTAGCCATGATTTTTCGACCGAACATTCCTTCACATTTTAACCAGGCTTAGGACCGGCTATGCCCATAGAACGTAGGAGCGTTTCAATGTTTCTTTTATAGTATTTTATTTTTAGTCTAGTAAAAAACAAAATATTGAATTGCTACGAGTGAAACTAGCAACAGTGATACTTGTATTGTGGCTATATCATCCGAATATGTAACGATTTCTGAAAATGTGGTTAGGCAGGAACCTGAGATCACATCTTAAATTTCTGCGCAGGAAACGGGCAGTAATGACACATATACTGTTTGCTTGTCACAAATATCTGGCACTTCATTTCCGAGTGCATCGCGATTTCTGAGGGTGTTTTTAGGCAGGAAACTTAGGGCATAGCTTAAGGACACAGGGTACTTTTTTGGTTACATATTTTTTGAAACTCGGCACCTATTCCTCTCATGCACTATTTCTTTCGTATATGCTTTACAGTTTTACGGTTCATCATAGTTAATGTGGAATGCTTCCAAAATAATTTCAAAGCATTTTGAACAATTGAGGATGTATTGATGTTCATAAAAGCAATAATTAAGAAGTGATGCACTAGATTTTGTAGAATGCTTCTTCATCTTCAGGTACCATTCATTCCAGTAATAACCATGTGGAGAAGTCCAAATTCTACCAGATATGTATGTTATTGTGGTTGATATACTAGACTTATTTAATTCCACATGTTAAGTGTATACACCAGAATAAAAGTTATAATAACTTATGTTTTAATTTTTACAATATTTTCCTAATTAAAAATATTATTTCTTAATAATTTAGCTGAACCTGCAATATTGTTTAGGTGTATTAGGTAGCTTTAGGAAGCTGAATGTTACAGAAACAAAATTAGTGCTGTGCTTTATAAACTTACAGATATATGTGTATCTCAATTCTGCAAGTACAACTTCTGGGAAACTGCGAATTAAGATTCGACTGTTGTTGAAATGTGTCTCATAATATTACTGATGTGTCTCTTTACATACAAGCCTCCTCTTGGCATTCTTTTTATTACTTGCTATTTCATCGATGAATGTGAATTATATTTAAGTCTCCTTATTCCGCAGAAATAACTATTGAAGCCTTTTTTGCATGAGGTTACTATGGAGATAAATTCGTTTTACATGTGGTATTCCACTGCTTGGCAGTTGTGATACTTCTTGAGTTTTATATACTAATATGATTGTTTAAAAGGTATCATATCTGCCTAGCAATAGAATACTACATTTAATTTATCACTATATGCAAAACTCTATAATCAGGCTTCTTAAATAAAAAAAGTGGAGAAATGTCGTCAATGTGATTGTGTAAATTACCTGAAAGTAACTGGACAACAGACTACTAGGGATAAATAAGGATCCACTGCAAACAGCACACTACAAACACAAAATTTGAGTCATTCCTAAAGAGCTGATACGTAGGTTCCTCTCAGTGTGTTATAAACTAGTAACCGTTGAATTTTCTTTTATCTTTTTCGGCAGGTTATTACCAAAATCCTTCACCAAAACGAAAATAAACAGTAGCAAATATGATCATTTACAGATGCTGGAAACCAGCAGTGTTATCAACATATACAATATATCCCAAACAGCATGGCCGGAAGCAAATATTTTTCAGTTGTTTTGTGAAAGACTAATGCTTCTCTTTAATTTAAATAATAGGGGTACAGCAGCTTACACGACCGTGGCTCTAAAATTTAGCACTTTTCACTCTAAACCCAATAAAGTCGACATCAGTGTAATCAGTAAAGACTGCAGACTGTAATAATGTACATACATTTCAATTTTTCCATCATTCCAAAGCACCCTGTGTTCTTAAATTGCTGCGAGTGATATGGTAGCAATGGCAGTAAACATCTCTCTTGCCGCGACAAAGGTAGCCACAACAATGGGGCACGCTCTTATCGGTAATATCACGGTGCGAAAGCGTTTGGACGGACTGCCACGATATTTCCGGCGCCTACAAAATGGTCAGAAACTACACGGTCGGAATGTCCACGGAACTGGTGTCACATTGACCAATCAGCATCAATATTGTTTCTGCCTTCTCCCCAGTACCGGTACATTATTGTTCACTAGAGTAAAGATCTTTTGTATTTGTCGGATTATGGAACTAGTTGTGACAGTATTCGACACAGTTTCTTTGCAGAAGTGCACAATAGGCCGTTACTGCGGATGTGTTCCGCACTTGATTATCTGAACAAGTGGGCGAATCTTGGAATAAAATTTGTAATCATAACTCAGTTTGTACATGTAAATAAAACTGTATCAGTGAACTGTTAGTTCAGAGCGTCCGACAAGGAATGGTCAATATTCAGGGCTATGTTAGCAACGATCATTCGAAGCAAAAATGTCCAGTAAACGTGGTGTTCAAACTGCTCACCTTAAGAGCTATGAGCACTGTTCGTCTTCACTACTATGAAACACACCTCTCCTGTGCCGTGGCGCCGGTATTTCCGATCGATTCTCGATCGTTGGGCATCCGGGTGGTGTTTCTTTCTCTGCCGCGGGGCGCCTCCTGGCGGCGAGTGGCGCCGTCTCTGCCCGGTGGCGTGTGCGCGGGCAGTCAAGTTTGGGCGCGAGCGGCGCGAGCATTGCCTTTTGCATCGGACGGTGTGTCCCTCCGCGCTGTTGCTGGCCGGGGCTGGTGTTACTTGCTGCTCCCCGGGTCGGTGGTTGGAGTCGTCACCTGATTGCCAGCTTTCCTGCCCTGTCTGACTGCTCCTTGCTGAGGTCTGGGTGACGATACACGTGCTGGATCATCTTTCTCGCGGCGACTTCCCTGGACCGCGGCTTGGCAGGAGCTTGTGGCTGTGCTGCTCCCGGATATACACTCCTGGAAACTGAAATAAGAACACCGTGAATTCACTGTCCCAGGAAGGGGAAACTTTATTGACACATTCCTGGGGTCAGATACATCACATGATCACACTGACAGAACCACAGGCACATAGACACAGGCAACAGAGCATACACAATGTCGGCACTAGTACAGTGTATATCCACCTTTCGCAGCAATGCAGGCTGCTATTCTCCCATGGAGACAATTGTAGAGATGCTGGATGTAGTCCTGTGGAACGGCTTGCCATGCCATTTCCACCTGGCGCCTCAGTTGGACCAGCGTTCGTGCTGGACGTGCAGACCGCGTGAGACGACGCTTCATCCAATCCCAAACATGCTCAATGGGGGACAGATCCGGAGATCTTGCTGGCCAGGGTAGTTGACTTACACCTTCTAGAGCACGTTGGGTGGCACGGGATACATGCGGACGTGCATTGTCCTGTTGGAACAGCAAGTTCCCTTGACGGTCTAGGAATGGTATAACGATGGGTTCGATGACGGTTTGGATGTACCGTGCACTATTCAGTGTCCCCTCGACGATCATCAGTGGTGTACGGCCAGTGTAGGATATCGCTCCCCACACCATGATGCCGGGTGTTGGCCCTGTGTGCCTCGGTCGTATGCAGTCCTGATTGTGGCGCTCACCTGCACGGCGCCAAACACGCATACGACCATCATTGGCACCAAGGCAGAAGCGACTCTCATCGCTGAAGACGACACGTTTCCATTCGTCCCTCCATTCACGCCTGTCGCGACACCACTGGAGGCGGGCTGCACGATGTTGGGGCGTGAGCGGAAGACGGCCTAACGGTGTGCGGGACCGTAGCCCAGCTTCATGGAGAAGGTTGCGAATGGTCCTCGCCGATACCCCAGGAGCAACAGTGTACCTAATATGCTGGGAAGTGGCGGTGCGGTCCCCTACGGCACTGCGTAGGATCCTACGGTCTTGGCGTGCATCCGTGCGTCGCTGCGGTCCGGTCCCAGGTCTACGGGCACGTGCACCTTCCGCCGACCACTGGCAACAACATCGATGTACTGTGGAGACCTCACGCCCCACGTGTTGAGCAATTCGGCGGTACGTCCACCCGGCCTCCCGCTTGCCCACTATACGCCCTTGCTCAAAGTCCGTCAACTGCACATACGGTTCACGTCCACGCTGTCGCGGCATGCTACCAGTGTTAAAGACTGCGATGGAGCTCCATATGCCACGGCAAACTGGCTGACACTGACGGCGGCGGTGCACAAATGCTGTGCAGCTAGCGCCATTCGACGGCCAACACCGCGGTTCCTGGTGTGTCCGCTGTGCTGTGCGTGTGATCATTGCTTGTACAGCCCTCTCGCAGTGTCCGGAGCAAGTATGGTGGGTCTGACACACCGGTGTCAATGTGTTCTTTTTTCCATTTCCAGGAGTGTAGTTTACAGGGGAGTACTTTTCCGTCCTCGGAAGTTTGGTGCTGTTTGTGTGTTTCAGCGTGCTATGGCTAAGAATACTGCCTTCGTTGTTATGATTGTGTCAGAAACGTGGGCAAACCCCAGTGCTCGTGTTTCTCGGCATTCTGTGGGGTGATGTACCTTACTTCGTGTGTTTTTTTTTGTGTGTGGGGGGGGGGGGGGGCGTTCTATTGTGCCGTTGCAGAACTTTAACCTTTTCCCTCTTTACTCTTCTGCAGAGTGCCTTGGATCCTGTGGCTTGTAATTTCGCTTGTGCCAAGTTCCGGGGTTTTGGGGGACAGTTGATTAAATTATGTCTTGGAATTCATGAGATTCTGTGTGTTTGTCTGGGGTTTTTGATAGCCTGTGCCCGTACGATTTGCCGTTTCCTCGACCGGGCGTCGTACGTAAAGTTTAAGGTGAGTGAATTTTGGTAGTTCCCGTCCAGTGGTTCAGTGGACCCCGTGACGAATTGTTTTTATTTTATTTTATTTTATTCTATTTTTTTTCCACCCTGCCTGTTGTATCTCCCTGGCTTAAGTTTGGCTCCTCTGTGCCCGTGCGCGAGTGTGTATGTGGGGGACGGTGATCGTTTTCTGACTTGTTTACCGTTTCTTGCCGACTTCTCTGCGTAGACTGCCGAATCTGTAATTTGGTCTATGCCATGTTATATAGTTGCTTCAAGTTGGTTTGCACACTCCCCTTGGTAATGACATATGCGCACCTATGAGATCGAATAATATTTTGAACTATTGTAATCTGGCGGTTGTCGCCGTGTGTGTTAAATTTTAACTTGTATTTGAGTTTTGGTGTAATTGTACTTGTTAACTGAGCTAATTTTATCTTGCCCACTGCTGCGATGTCAGAAATTTTAAAATCTATCCTTGGGCTCCTTGTGAAATTTTATGTTGATAACTGATGCAGCCGTTTAGAGCATAGTACTGGGATGTATATTGCTGTCGCTGTTGGAAGAACTTTAAGTGAAGATTTTCAGACCTAGGTTTGTAAAATGATTATGATGAGTCTCTGCGTGAGAAACAATATAATCAAGCTGGAGTCACTAGTACGTAATCAGTTCTTATCACCAGGGCTTATCAATGTACTGAAATATGGCTGATAGAAAGCAAGCTGTTTGGAGAGTCACCTAGTATAATTTGAAATCGTGCTGAATTTGGTTCGATGTTATGTGAAGAAAGTTCATTTTTTGTGCAATGTGTAAAAAAAACCTTATGTTATCAAGGTTTTCTCTACAGGTTATCATTATTGTAATTGTTTCCTGTCACAGTAATGATAAAAATTGTACATTGAAACAAAAGAAAACGTAGAATAACTTAAAACATAAAACACATATAAGTAAATTGATAATTAGAATAATGTTTTTAGATATTTTATGGATGTATGACAAAAATGTTCCTACAGCACATTTTATACAGCTTATTTTCCAGAAATGGTATGGCAAAAACGAGCTTTATTACACATGGATGCATGTAGCTTGAAAGCTCCTTTATTTTACATTTTAACAAATGTTTTCATTTTTCAGAATTAGTTTATGATGGTGGGGTACTTTGCAAAATTTGAATTATTACAGAAGTTGTCATATAGTTTTCGAGAACGTTAATTACACATCAACTTCTATATGAAAAACGTGTATCATCGTCCCGAAGACATTCCCTCTGACCCTAACATGCCAAATTACACCTCGATATGTGTTTTATCCCTTAAAAGTGAAATTGGGCTAAACAAAAAAATATGTATTGCATTATTTTCCCCCCTCTACGCACACTCCAAGGTCATCAAGATCGTTTATTGACGCTTGGAATGTTCCCTTGTTAGATTTATGATAAATAGTCGCGACTATTACAAGATTAGCTTCCGCGCGGTCTGTGGACTGTGAGAATCTTATTCTGAGGCGTGCTCTGTCCCAGGAAATATTAGTTGGCGTGGCTAAAGGGCGGAATGTGCTGCAGGATGGTGTTGACACGGAGAAATCTGGGTCTGGCGTGGATCGCGGTAGCGCAGTCTAAGGTGTCTGTGCGACCAGGGCCTGTGGGCGTAAACTGTTGTAATTTTGAAAAATATCGGGAGTCTGATATCGATTTTTAAAAATGTGTCGTTATCGGCCTTCTACATATCGAAGAAACATCGTTACAAACAAGGAAAATATCGACATTCTTCACATTGTAAATATACTGCCGGTTTTAGAGCTGTATGTTTAAGTATTGATTTATTATTAGACATTCTGTACATCAAAAATCTAACAGCCTGCTTATCGCCCTTGAGCAAAAGTTGAAAGGAAAACGATGCACGTTCACGTTCACTTTGCTAACACTGACAACTGAATGTAAGAGGCAAAATAAAGTTGTCCAAGGGGCCGGCATTCGGTTTCGCCACATATCGGATTTGTCCGAAACACTTCATGTCGACTTCCCTGATTTTTCATGTCTGCAAACGCCAGCGACCTATCAGTTGTAGTATCAAACTGTGTGGTACTGTTAAACGTTGCAGTTTCTGTTGGTATCGCCGAGTGCCGAATAGGTCAGCACTCACCCTCACACGCCTCCGCCCACAGAAAAAACCAGTCTTGTAATTTAGATTTTTGTTCATCATTTTCACCAGGTGTCCTTCAAGAATAACTATGTCATGGAATAGCACAGTTATTGCGTTAAAAATTGTTTTTTAACGCAGCGATAACCGTTGGGGAATCTGCACTCCGTTCAGGACGGAGAACGCGTTCAAAATACTGGCTATTCAAGATGCATTTGTTCATGTAAGAGCACTCCTCGTGTTTTGGGTCTGATTGTGGACCGCTCAATTACATTACGGCTTAAGTTGTGATGGCGTGAGCCCTGTGCGTTTTGTTAACATTGAGCTGAAGTCATTTGCCTAAGAGTCCTGGCCTTTGTGTGTTTAAAAGAAGTGCTGCTGGTAAATCAGGCCAGGCTGTTAATGTTCCGTTCCTAAGGCTGGTTTTTGACAGAAAGATAACTGTCCCAATTGCCATATTGATTTTCAAAATATTTTGGCCTGAATTGTGGATGAAGGTATGAATCTGATAAATGTACTCAATAAATGTATCCATATAACCGTATTCTTTGTAAATATATTCATGAGACCACAGAGAGGTTACTTCTTTTAGTAGACAGTAGAAGTGCGTCAGTGTGTGTTAGACAGTCGGGCTATGTACTTGGATTGAGAGGGATGAAAGCTGGTCGGCCCTGTAGTGCAGGCAGCATTGTTTAAAAATGATTTTGTAATAATGTGTTGTTAAGGAATATTGAAGATGCTGAGGAATCATTAATGGAAGAATAACAAGAACCTTTAAGGTAATCGAACTTTCATTTATATTTGTAATTGTGTAGTTTCTTGTTGTTAGAACATTGTGTATGGTTGAAGTCTGATGCAGAGATTTTATAGTGCAACGTATAACTTTGTCTTGCATTCTAATCGAGTGTGAAGGTAAGTAATTGTATCCAGGAAAGTTATTAAGAAGTATTTTGCTACCTTGTCTATGTGTGTGAACTTTATGTAGATGTGTGTTGTTGTTCTGGGTTAATGAATCATAGTCATACTTCGAGTCTTTCTTCCCATTTCTCGGTCGTTAAATTTAGTTCCTCATTTTTCATTCTTCACCTTTATTAATGTGTTTCTACGCTCTCATTGCACATCGCGACTTGTATGCCGCAGAAGCATTTCGTGAAAATTGGTAAAATACCGTCTCCCACTGCATATCGCAAGTATGACAAATGAAATTTCGTTTTGGATAGACAGTTGAATATTCTTAATAGTAGCAGGTTGCAGAACAGAAGAGCGTTCCGTTTGCAAAGATAGGGAAACAAATTTACCTATCATCAAAATTCATGTCCATTGTAAGGTACAGTGATTGTCAGAGTACTGTAAAAGTGTTTTACATCACAAGCTTATTACCAGTAGGAGACCTCAGAAAAGTGTTGTCTTGTGAGTTTTCAAGCAATTTTATTAGGAAGTCAGATGCGTTAAATTTTATGTTCATTTGCTCTGTAATTAAATTAACAGCTCTGGTACAGTCATTCTCTGCAAGACTAAAGATAAAGATCAACAACATACAGGACCAACATTTCACTCGGAGTCATTTGTTTTTCAGTCAACTGCTCTCTCGCAGCCGAATTGTTTCATTTACCGGCTAGTGTCGATTTCGTATCGTGTATCGTACGCTCCACACATTTCCATTTAAAATTTAACACAGTTCTGTTGCCCTGTACTGAGATTTAGGTATTTCAGTATGAAAATAAGTTTCATACCAGTTTCTCAGATGCCAACCACCATCATACAAACAAGAGCTCCAACACATACGAACACGATTTTTGGTTTTTATATATTAGACTTTCATGGGTGTCAGCGGCATTAGTCTCCTGTTGTAAGTATTGTACAAAGGGGCTGAACTTCTAGCCATCATGGACGTTTTAGTTGAAGTGTGGGTACTTATTAACAACCGTGAAATGTTAAAAGAGGCCAGTTATTAGTAATTCCTAAAGATTATTGAGGAGAGTGCTTTGGTTTGGGCCACTTATCAAATTGGTAGACCAACTTTTTGAGTAGTGAAGTGTAATGGTTACCGTCATTGTTTACTGTTGGATCTTGTGTACGCTTCCCAGAGCCTCTGAATTTACTCGGTTACTATTCTTTGATGGAACTGGGGAAGGGATGCGCGCGCTATTCCAGGCTTCGAGAAGCGAAAGATTGGGTTCATTACTAACCAGACCTGTGACACGTCGAAATGACACAGGATAACGTAAATTTTAAAAGCGTGTAAATCACATCATGTGAAATTTTGGTATTAGTTCATTGTCTTATGTGAACCTTGGTAGTAGCTAGTATAAATATTAAAGATCAAGATTTAGACTGTTTGTTTTTAATTGGCGAATCAACTTTCAGTTTATACCTTATTAACTTTACTTTTTTGTCTTTTACCAGGCGGAGCAACCAGAGGCAAAGATATAAATATACATTTGTTTCTTTGGGGTATCTTAGAATTTACTTCGTTGTCTCTAATGCGTTTTTTAATTATGCTTTTATTGCTTTCAAGTGGATGTAGAGAATGGAAGGTAGATAATAACTGTATTTGATTACTTCAGCTTTTCTTTGTGAAGGGATTGGCTTCTGAGTTAATCTATGAAGTTTTATTAACTGAGCCTAGTGGAATGTTTAGCTTGTAATTTTGCAGGCACTGTGTGGTTTCGCCGTTGTTAACAAAAAAGGGGAAATTAAAATTGGCTATGTTCAAAACAAATAAAATGTTATATACTCGTCCCTTACCACTCCCAACCATACCATCGCCCTCTCGCCTCAGTACCTCACACCATAAACATTTACTCATTTCACTCCGAACCTGGGAATTGCATGCACGCGTCTTAGTCTCTATGTATAAAACAGGGACTGTACACGTTCCACATTCGCCGCTAGAATGAAATTTCCCGGCGATGTTGCTACAAAACTTTGCGAGCCGAAGAAAAGCACGTAACACAGCGGCCGACAAGCCATATAACACAACAGTGCCAGGTTCCGTGTCTTTGATTTGGGAACTATCTTGAATATTCTGACAATTAGCGAGTTTTGTCTTTCCTGCTACTCTCCAAATCGTTCTGTATTTCTTGCAATCACCTGATGCAGTATTTCGTTTTCCATGGCCACCATAACATACCTTACCGAAAAAAGAGATTCGACACCCTCAAGTGTTTATAAATGCACATCCACCAATCGTCCTTTTTTGCAGGTTTTATTTGGAAAATCCAGATTTAGGCTAGTGCCTAGCCATGATCAATGCACTATTTTCTGCCGGCCGTTGTGGCCGAGCGGTTCTAGGTGCTTCAGTCCGGAACCGCGCGACTGCTTCTGTCGCAGGTTTGAATCCTGCGTCGGGCATGGATGTGTGTGATGTCCTTAGGTTAGTTAGGTTCAGATAGTTCTAAGGTCTAGGGGACTGATGACCTCAGATGTTATGTCACATAGTGCTCAGAGCCATTTCAGTTTTGCACCGTTTTCTAGTCTCAATACATGTCAGTTGCCTGTTCTTCAGGCATCAGTCAGTTTCAATGCTCATGATTGTATTCAGTGGCACCAGCATATATTATGTGTTTAATGACGGGCTGTAGTGTCAGTGGTTCATTTACAATCATCATTGCCGATCAGATGCGCTCAGGAAGCCTGACTGAGAACTGTCAGTTTTGACTCTGCGGGGAAATAAGTGTACTGTGTTTCGGGGTGAATAGTGTTTCCAAACTTCATTATAAGGTACAGCCTGACCCAGTCAGTGAGTACGTTCTCCTGTTGAACAGCTTCAGCCATTTGAATGGGGCCGGCCGGAGTGGCGGCGAGGTTCTAGGCGCTACAGTCTGGATCCCAGCGACCGCTACGGTCGCAGGTTCGAATCCTGCCTCGGGCATGGATGAGTGTGATGTCCTTAGGTTAGTTAGGTTTGATTAGTTCTAAGTTCTAGGCGACTGATGACCTCAGAAGTTAAGTCACATAGTGCGCAGAGCCATTTAGAGCCATTTGAATGGGGGTCGCAATGTGAGCCTGCTAGAGGCTGCTTGGACATATTGACAGAGTGCTGCACATGTTGGACAGTATATATCGCAGATTTCAACAGTGTTCTATTGAACAATCCCAGCCCTGTTTACCAGAGTATGGATATCCGTGTAGTACAGACGCTTCGTGCAAGCAACGGTGGCCAACCGAACATCATCCATGGATGAAATCCGGACCAATAATGCATATGCCTTGTCATCAAGGACCGTTGGGAGCCGTCTGGTTGCAACAGGATTAAGATCACTTGTGCCTCTGTCTAGGCTGCTGCTGACACCACAACACCAAGAACAAGGCTGGTCTTGTGCAGTGAAATATTCGACTGGGAAGTGGAATGGCACTCCGTTGTCTTCAGCGCTCAGAGTAAGTTCTGTCTGTATGGGAGTGATGGACGTCCACCTGTATGCCGCAGACCTGGTGGGCTGCCTATTCCAGAGTGCATTCACCCACGACACATAGGTCCTATTCGAGGATTCCTGTTGTGGAGAGCCATCAGTTACAATTCGAGGTTATATTTGGTGTTTCTGCAGGATAAAAATAATCAGTGCCCGTTACATTTCACAGGCTGTTAACGTCCTGCTACTGCCATATCTCCGACAGAAGGGTGATGTGCATTTTCAGCAGGACAGTTCAGATTCTCATAATGGCTGCTTCTGCGCTATATGCTATGTGTGGTATACAACAGTTGCCCTGGCCAGGAAGATCACAAGATCTCTTGAAAATTGAACACGTGTGAGACCTGATGAATCGGGAAGTCCAGAGCCTGCAAGAATGATTGCAGAACTGCAACAAAAGGCGCAAGATTCTTGGAAAAATCTATCGCAGAAAGCCTTTCGGCACATTTATGACCATTTATACGCGACAATATACGCCTGCCTTGAAGCCAGAGGGGGACAGACTGTTTATTGATGACTGTCTGGAAACCATTTACTGTGGCATGTGTGCTCCATTCGTTGTCAAACACTCCTACAGTGACAATCTATGTGTCACCACAAGTCAATAAAATGAACATGTCGTTTGAGGGTTTTTCCAGCAATGTAATACGAAGCAATAGATGGAAGTATTTTGGGGCACAGGGTGTCCTTGTCGTATGCACTCTGTGTCCTCCCTCACTTTTTAGCTTGTATGGCTTGACCTGGCAGCTACAAAAAATAGGCTCCACGATGCTAGACTCTCTACGTTACCTCTTTGTTCCTTCGTACTTGTTGCGTAAGGTTCCACCACGTTGCTACATTTCTATACTTATTAGTAGTTGCAAATTTAACTAAACGAATTAACAAATTTTTAAATGGGCTGTCCGGCTGGGGAAGGATTGATGAAGAACTCACACACAGGTAAACAAAAGGAGATTCAGAGGTATGGCAATGGGCCTAGTTCCAATCTCATACTGTAATTTCGATGCTTAGGAAATTTGATTGTTAATTACGGTACCATGGTAGTATTTCGGTCACTGTTTGTGCGACGAAAAACTTCAATCCCAATAAGCTTCGTTAGCGGCAGATGCGCATAGCACAGCATCTATCAGACCGTGTGTGTCAACCGTCTGCACCTGCTTTGGTTACATATGTCGTATACGTGTAGCTACATGTTGACGATTCGTGACAGTTACATGGACCGGATAAATCCTAAACGTTGTATCCAGTAGATCTGTATATCTTTCGACATTGCTCTACACCATCTATCTCTTCGAGGTCTAATTCGAAAATGTCGACTTGCGTTATAGTATGTTAGCCTTCAACCCATGGTCACTACAACTTCTATCATTCCTCAAGACATTTGAACACTGCATGTACTATATTTAATGGATAGGGGCATAAACCAATCTGATACCTTTAGTGAAGGATATTCTTTAAATACTTCATGTGAATTTTACGTTATATAATTTCCGTGTTATTGATTTTTGCGTAGTCCGTACACCATGTACCAAATGTCTGAATCGATAAAGATCTCAACTGCTATTGTGAACTCTCTGGTTGATTCACAATATTATCAGTCGTAGTTCATCTGAACGAGGAGAGTACAAGGACCTAATTTTATTTATTAAATCGCTTAAAGATTTTTTTCAATAAAGAATTGTTGAAGAAAATAGTGTGGTGCATTACTTTCTGGGCAACCCTTGTATTTAATCATTGATAGCACATTTAAATGGATAAAAACTCAGTTTTGTTCGTTATTGACTCAGTTCACTTGTGGCTACCGTAAAATTTTATTCATTTTTTTTTTTGAAGGCTTTCCAGGAGACAGTACAACTTAATAACTATAAAAAAATATTGAATACAGAGTAATAAAATATATTATATTATTATTGTGTTATTGGAGATACGATACGTCTGGGCAACTAAATAAATGGTTCTTTCTTTTTATATCATAAGCTTTTCGCTTCCTTTCATTTACGAATCATCGATAGTGGCCTATAAATCGTGGTACCAGCGAGTATATAACAGATGTTTTATACGCTGCTTCCATATACATATATTAAGGTATCTTTATGTAAAAAGAGACGAACTAGTTCTATCCATTCCATTTCTTGATATAAATTGATCCACAGTTGGGAATATATGGGCTATTTAGCCCCGACCGATGTATAAACTTTTTCGTATTCTTATGCGCATGTGCATTCAAGTAACTTCCCTTGTCTTGCGCATGTGCATAGATAGCGGGTCAGGCTTGTAAGTGAGCGACTGTTTGTAGCTGCAGTTTATGGCGGGTCATGGCCCATCGAACATAGGCCGGTATAAGGTGGAGCGTACACCATTAAGTTAAGTAGTGGTTTAGACTTTGTACATATGTACTGTTTGTGTTTTCCTTTTTTTCGTTTCTAATGTATAGCCATGGTGTTCTTTTAATCATTGACAAAGGTCTTCGTAGGCACTTGTGGGTTTTATTGTTGTTCTGAAGAAGGTGTAATTATCTACGCCGAAACCTGGGTTAACACTTAACACTAGGTGCTTTTTTCACAATCGAGGCGGGTTTTTAGTTTTTTAATATATTAACCAACGATTGCTGACGCGCTGTGATGTTGAAGGTTCTTAAACTGTGGGGAGTACTGTGTTGTCAGTAGAGAAGCGGGAACAGCCGAATGGGTCCCTCAGGGGAACTCAGTGCCCTCGAACGTGGACCAATCATTGGTTGCCACCTGAGTAACAAATCCATTAGCGACTTTTCATGCCTCTAAAGCTTTCCGAGTCGGCTGTTGGCGATTGTGAAGCGGAAACGCGAAGGGACAACCACAGCTGAACCAGGCCTAGGCAGACCTCATGTCCTGACAGAGAATGACCGCCGAGTATTGCGGAGAGTGCTTGTAGCAGGTCGCATCAGATCAGTGGAAGGAATTACTCGCGATATCCAAAATACTACTAGTAGTCGAATCAGTACAATGACAGTGTGTGGGGAGTTAAGAAGTAAGGCGTATAATGACCGAATAGCTGCTCATAAGCTACACATTTCTTTTTCAAGGAACGATTGTTGTAAAGAGCGACGTCAGTGGACGGTAGGTGACTGGAACGAAGTGGTCTGCAGTGATGATTAGCATTCCATACCCAGTAGCAGTCCGATGGATGGATGTAGGTTTAGCGAACGGCTGAAGAACGTTACCTGTCACAGTGTGTAGTGCCAACAGTGAAGTACGGGGGATGTGTAGTTGCAGTTTTAGAGTGTTTCTCGTGATTGCGGTGTGTTCACCTTACTAGGATAAAGAAAATGCTAAACGCAGGGGGATATGAACAGGCTTCACAGCATTTTGCAGCACTGTGTGAAGTAGAAGAACAAATCAGAGACGATGTTATCGTCAGAACGTTACCGTTTTAGATTGACAATAATAATAATGTAGTATTCTATGTGTTAGATTTCACATTGCAACTGGACAATACAAAGCTGATTTGCTTCTTGAGACCCTAAGATGGTCAGATGCACGAGCGAACTCGGTTGTCTTCACAAAAATAAGGTAGTGAAGCTCTGTACTCTCCAATGCAATTATTAACGCATATTTAAATTAGACACGAGTAGTAGATCAATACTTAGCTATTTCCAGAATATTTATTCTGTAGAGTGAATAAGTCTCTTGCCACGCATAAGAATTCATTGCCCACTATATGAACAGACATGATCCGGAATTAATGACTGTAAAACGAATTAAGCAGAAATGAATTTATCCGTGATTAGACGTGTGGTCGGGTTGTTCTCAATTTGAGAGCTGAAACGTAAGCTCAGTCACAGGGAACGATGAAGTACTGTACATTCTTTCATCGTCAGAACTTTTTACACACAAGAATATATATATATATATATATATATATATATATATATATATATATATATATACCTCCTTTAGTACAAATCAAACAAATATTCACGCAAGTTGTTAAGCAGGAACAAAACATTAAGTTCAAAGTTTAATTTCCAACTCTGACTTCAACACATTTCAAATTCTCTTGGCAACACCACCGGCAGCTGTTCTGAGTGAAACATTACTCACAATCCGAAGGAACGCTTCCACTCTTGCTTAATTTTTTTTTCTTTTTCTTAGACTTCTATTTTCAACAACCACCAAGGAATACTTTAAGTACGTAAGGGTGTAAGGTCAGGGGACATTGGTAGCGGTGGAAAGCGGCCGTTTCTGCTAGTACGTCTTGTTGGGTTTAGATGCTGTGCCACCAAACGACTAGAGCGTGCAGCGGCCCTGTCATGCTGAAAGACGTACCTGTCCTTGTACCACTGTCGGTCACATCACACAGTTGTGTCTCCACTAAGGCAAAGAGGTTTGTGTCGAACCACCGATATGATTCAGAAGTGTTTTTGCTTCCGTCACGAGTAAAAGTGGCTTCACCAGCAAACAGTACTACTCGAACTCGACCATATGCAAAATGCCGATGAACAAATTCTAATAGTCTACCTTCATCTTCCACCCTAAGGTGTTGAATCCGCTGTAAATGATAAGGATGGAGGCCATTCGTATTCAGTGCTGCCATATTCTTGAATGTAGAACACAAATACTTGTTGAAATTCTGCGTGTGCTTCTTGAAGGACTAAGTTTTTACCAACTCAATAATGCCTTCTACTTCATCCACACTCTGTTCTTTTGCATGTCTAGATAAAGCATGACTGCTGGGCATTGGGTCAGTCTCGCACAGTTTAATGCAAACACGAGTAAACACGCTTGAATCTGGCACCCCGCTGATAGACCTAATCAATTTCGGTATTTGCAGTGAGTATGATGTCATATGTAGGAGATATAAATTTTTAAAAAATCTTGCGTACTTTGCCTACTATCATTCTGTTATGTCATATAGGATCATATTCTCGTCAAGCCAAGCAAAATTTTTTAGTGTGCAAAACCGTGTAATAAGACTCATTTGTGGTCTAAATTCAAGAACATCATGCAGAAACCTGTTTAAACAATTTTGTATCCAACCATTACTTCTCAGTATATTTATACCTTAATGAAATTTGTTGCAAGGAATATATTTATTTCCAGCCAATAGCTTAATGCATAGTATCAATACTACATAAAGACCTAAAATCACTTACATTGGTGCAAAAAAGGTACAAATATTCAGGAACACACATTTTCAATAAATTGCCGGCAACCATTAAACATTAAAACTTTTTTTCATATAAAGCACAGTTTAAACAGAGTTTGAAAGACTTTTTCGTAGGCAACTAATTCTACTGGAGTAGAACACTTCAGAGACGATGCTAACGGCAGAACGTTACCGTTACAGATTGACAGATAATAATAATGCTGTAATAATCTATGTGTTCCATTTTACATTGCAACTGTACAATGCAAAAGCTGATTTGCTACTGGAGTAGAATTAGTAGAATGAATATCTTAATAGGGACTGTTGCACAAGCTTAAGTAATAATGTCCATCAGCTTTTAGTTTTGACAGCACTTGGTCGCAACCGTCAAAATGTGTATGATAAAATTATTAGAAGTGCATAACTATGTTTCATTCTGACAGTGTATTGATTTTGTAAATTTTCATACAATCTCCTGACAAATGATCAGGGTAGTGAATATTATTTTCAGACTTTTTATGTTTTTTATGTAATACCTTCTGATTTGTTCCACACCCACGAGAATCATCTCACTTTTGGGTCTATGGAATGAAAACTGGATCTAATCTACTATAATTGGAAACGGTGGAGCGTATATTCTACAAGTAGCAGCAGCACTTCCATTACAAAGTCCATACAGAGGTCACGTACCGGCACACTCAGCAGTGGTAAATACGTGTGGTAGCCTTAAATGATGCAGTATAGCTGATTAAGTAATCAGAATCACCGTTGAAAGACTCAGTCTTCAAAAATTCGTGCACAACTTTACAAATTGGACTTCAGATAAAAAATGAAGATCGTTAAATACACCCACAGCAACTAGAGTACCAACACGTGTTCTGAATTAGTAATGTCTCTGCAACCAATAAAAACTGGACAGATGTTGCAAGGAATATTTTACTCGAATCAGACTACCCCATCAGTCCAAAACGTTTCGAAACTAAATTTTAAAAAAAAACAGAGAAAAGGTAATATGATGGTTTTAATGACTCAGGTCTTCTACCTACTCTTCCCTCTTCCGCCATTTCAGTACCGTGCAGAAAACGTTGAAAACACCACGTGAAACTATCAGAAAAGACCTTTTTTGAGATGCTGTTCAACTCGCGCCTCTCATTGGCCTGAACGCGGTTATGTTGTCAAATCGTTGATCCTGCACGTGGATTTCTGCACTTTGTCAATTTGTGTGTGTGCGTTGGGGGGGGGGGGGAGGTGTTCCCATAACACCAGGTCACCCGTGCTGGCTTTTTCAGAAAAGAAACATTATGGACAATGTCTAGAAAATCTGCGTTACAGATTTTGCTCCACTGCTGTCTGTGACACAACAATGACACACTATGGGTGGATATACATCACGTAATATTGCCTGCTCACGTCTGTTGTTAGCAGTTGTTAGTTCAAGGTATCATGGTAGTCACCCTACTGACGTCACGTCACTTATGCGTCAGGAATTAAATCAGTCTGGGAACCTGGACGGACAGTGTATACTGCCACCTTCTCCCAAATTATTTAATATTCCTCCTACAAAACGTGCATATAACCGTTATTCGAGCTAAGTGCTCACAATAGTTTGATGAGTGTACATAAGGTAAAAAAAAATATACATTAGTAATACCAGAGTGAAGTCTTTGCATGGATAAAATTATCTAAATTTATTTCGTGGAGTTTTGAACTGTGTGTGACAGAACCTACATTTTAGCTTTCAAAAATGGCATCTTGGAGCGGGGACAGTAACCGCAGCACTAGTTTCGTTGTAATAACCTTGTTCTCCATCCTTTCCAAATATCTTGAGCTTTTATCGTCTCCTTCACGGGCGGTTAGTTTCGTCTACTAATACGCATTACCTTCGTACGACCGTGAACTGCTATAGTATCATAAACTTCGCACTCGCAAAGGTTAATTAAAAAAATTAAATGTCGACGTCTTTGATTACTGCTTTACTGAAACAGAATTTTTAATAAAATATAATCATTTGAAAAAAAGTTTGATTATTGCTAAAGCTGTCGTTATTACCGCCCCACTTCACCCTTGCCTTAGTTACCAATCTGATAAATTAGTATTTTCCACTAAACCACAGTGCCAGTATTTACAACTGGGCCAGGAATCAGTACAAACTCGTCTTACGTATTTTAGTTGCGGAAATAAATAACACTGCCTATGAAATCGGTCGCTAGTTCGGAAGGCACAAATTTTGAAAACAGTTCTTTTAATTCAACTTGAAAGAGTTACTGAAATTTCCCTGCAGGAACAAAACATTACTTTTAGTACAGTCATGAAACTAGCAAGACATTTAGCGTCACTTACTTTCATAAACAAATTAATGAAACTTATCAAATAGAAATAAAGTTACACGTATTGTCTTACCCGTATTGTCTGCTTGTTTTTACTTTAAATGTAAGAAATGAAGTAAGTCAGTTTAATCAATGAGTACTGCATTACGACACCTCACAGCTATAGTTTACCACTTTCCTGCTATAATTACCGCACAAAACTTTACGCTGAGAGACATACATGATTAGTTAATAAACTGTGTTTTAAAATGATTTAGAAAATGGTTCAAATGGCTCTGAGCACTATAGGACTTAACAACTGAGCTCATCAGTCCCCTAGAACTTAGAACTACTTAAACCTAACTAACCTAAGGAGATCACACACATCCATGCCCGAGGCAGGACTCGAACCTGAGACAGTAGCGGTCGCGTGGTTGCAGACTGAAGCGCTTAGAACCACTCGGCCACACCTGCTGGCAATGACTTAGAAAAATGGGCACAAGATACTTGTAAAATATGGTAATCCAAGTCGCTATAAACTGTTACTGTATTGTTTGCAAACACGCAAAACACTCTCCGCAATACGCCTGCCCTCCTTTAACAGGTCCAGGTATAAAGGTGAAAGTCAGTATCTTGTCCTTAAGCTGTAATGTAGTTCTAAGTATTGTGCAGATTTACTTTCACAGTATGTTATACAGGGTGTCCCATGAGGAATCAACATCGTTGAGGGAGATGACAGCAAGCATCAATCGGAGCAAAACACCAGTGGTTCTAAAATACATACCTTACGCTTTCCAATACAAGAGATGTGTTTCACGGTAGCGAAGCTGAAGAAGTGTCAGCAGTTCTTAAAGTATGCACTTCAGAGACCATATTTACTCGCCGTCTTTTCTTCTTTTGGTCCATACTACCAATTCGAAAATACGGAAAGCTAATACATTGCAGTAGATGAGATTTCTTTCACAATATCGAAGATAATTGCTAATACCTCGTAAGATATGCGTTTGAGCCCATGTTTACTAGACTTTTTTTCTTTCGAATAATCGTTCCTGTCATGTCCCTCAGTATTGATCTTTCTTCCTGAGACAGTATATATTGACAGACAAAGCACGCCGTATTGTCTCATCCAGGGGCGTTCAACCCGCGGCTCACACCCGCGGCCGAAAGCAAGTATCAACCTGGCCCAAGAAGTGAGCATCTTATGTAGATTTATGGTAAACTGAACGATATCAATTTTCAGCTCCCGCCTCACGATGCTATTCCACCAGTGGTCCATCCCGTTCTCGACATTGCCATCAACGCTATACTTCAACCCCTAGAGTCTCATTCTTATAACTGCCCATTCCTTAGAGTCGTTCCTGTTGTATTACAGCTACTTCAGTTGCAACTGCGAAACTATATATTTAGAGACACATATTGAAATTAGTTTAAGGAAAAACAAGAAAATCTATGTTATGTCTGTACAATTGTGATAAAGAACATTTTTCACCATAGTTCTGATCATCACAAGTCGGTAGAACTTCCACATCTGCATTTGATTTTCAATTAACCCAATGTTTCCTACCTAACAGTACCGTAATTCCGTTAACACAGGAATAATCTCATATCATGTCCATTCCTACGAATAACATCTCAGTTTGAAAATCGATTTCAGTATTTTCGAAAATATAACAAAATTTTTTATGTTTATTCGACACCTATTATAAACATTATAGATACGTTGCCAGATTTCAGATGGCATGCATAGGGCTGCAGTCCGACATCCAGCTGAAAGAAAAGTATGATCATTTATCATTGTTGGAGTTTTACAAATCATACCTACCCTGGGACAAATATTCTTTGCTGCACAGTTGTGCCTTATATATTTCATCTCTGTTTGCAAGCAAGTACATTTACGAAGAGTTTTTTCAAGAGTAAAGTACACAGATAGTAAAAATAGTACAAAAATCGCAGACGAACACCTTGAGAGCACCCTGAGAGTTGCAACCACTCTGATCGACCTTTCTTTTTTTTCTGAATGGCTTTTCTAGGTGTTAAGTACATTACGTGCGACCAGAAAAAATACTCGGCGTTTTAGAATGCAGGCCAAGTAAGGTAAAAGGGCTACCTCATCGAACAATTCTTGAGATAGCTGTGGTACAAACTTCACACCACAAAACGTACTGTCCAGTTATTTAGCTTCTAAGACTACTGTTTACATGAGACGGCTAACTACTGTAGAAGGAGCTAAATCGTTCACTTCTTCCACAAACTGCTGCATATTTCTGGAGGAATATCAACTTCAAGAAGAACGCGCCTTTACATGAACTATACTCTGTTGTGTTCTATGCGATCTGGTCGCCGCGCACCTCGTCGAGAGAGAAAGGCGTCCAGATACGGAAAAGTAAGGTAAAGGGCGTAACGGCCAACTGCGCAGCCGTTAAATGGCTCGGTAGCTCCTCCAGTTCGTTAATAGACTCCAGGGTCTAATACGGGAGAGAATACAAACATTTAGAAACGAGCACTGGGGCAAAAACTCACAGGAATAGGTACTACACGTTCTGGCGTGTGGAATGTAGCCAGACACTTCACTGGGGAGAAAAGTTACATTCCCACTCTACAAGAACCAGACGGCGCTGCTTACTTCGCAAAGAAGGCAGAGCTTATGGCCACAACACTGGCAACGTCCTTCATGCCGAATCTGGCCCTTCAGATCCAGTATTTACATTTGAAACGGACCAGGAGGTTACACGACTTGTAGCCCAGCCCATGCGTGACGAAATCTACGTGCTAGTACAAAGGAAATAACATGGGCTATCAAGCATACCAAGGGTACCAATCCTAGCTGAGCCCCTGGGGCTGATGGCATTCAAAACCGCGTCCACCAGGAGTTCATCGTCCAGGAGTTCATCGTCCAGGAGTTCATCGTCCAGGAGTTCATCGTCCAGGAGTTCATCGTCCAGGAGTTCATCGTCCAGGAGTTCATCGTCCAGGAGTTCATCGTCCAGGAGTTCATCGTCCAGGAGTTCATCGTCCAGGAGTTCATCGTCCAGGAGTTCACGGCTAGAGCCGTAGAATACCTTGCACACCTAACGATTGTCATCTTAAAACACCAACGGTTCCCTGACTTTTGGAAGTAGGCCAAGGTCCTGATGTTCAGGAATCCAGGGAAAGGCCACTCTCTCCCACAAAATTACCGATCCATCAGTTAGCTGTGTTCGCTCAAAAAGATTGTTGAGAAGGCTAACTACTGTAGAAGGAGCTAAATCTTCTGTCCAAGCGCACCAAGACGCTTCACTAGGCACTGCATCGCTAAAGACACCCTACGACCAAAGCAATTTGGCTTTAGGAATCATCACACAACAACATAACAACTCCACCGCGTAGCGAACATGTAACACACAGCTGCGACACGAACAAAGCCACAGGGGGCGCGTACCTGAACATCGAAAAAGCTTTCGACCGTCTCTGGCCCAACGGCCTGATATGCAAACTCAGCGATGCTGGTGTCACCGACAGACTCGTACGTCTCATACACTCATATCTCACGAACCGATGTTTCAACACTGACGTGTGGGGCAAACACTCGACAAAACACGGTATCCTATCTGGAGTACCCCAGGGAAGCATTCTGGGGCCCTTCTTGTTCAACCTCTTACGTTATTGAGTTTCCAACAACACAAAGCATGACGTTAACCATCTAAGCGACTGACAGACATCCTTGCGCGAGACTGGAAACTGTCGAAAATAAATTCAGGAACACAGACGACACACAGAACTGCCGAGCCTTGGTTCGAACGATGATGATGATGACGTTTGGTTTGTGGGGCGCTTAACTGCACGGTACAAAGCCCTAATTTTTGCACAGTCCAATTTTTTTACACATTCCAACAAAATAGTCACTGTCACTAGTGATGATGAAGATGATGAAATGATGAGGACCGCACAAACTTCCAGTCTTCGGGCAGAGAAAATCCCCAACCTGTCCGGAAAGCTTGGGACGATGGCGTATTAAAGTAAAAGTCGACAAGTGTGAAGCAGTTCTGTTCACACGCAGACCGAAGCTACTGTTCAGGCATCAACAAGATGGCTCTGAGCACTATGGGACTTAACATCTGAGGTCATCAGTCCCCTAGAACTTAGAACTATTTAAACCTAACTAACCTAAGGATATCACACACATCCATGCCCGAGGCAGGATTCGATCGTGCGACCGTAGCAGACGCGCGGTTCCAGACTGAAGCGCCTAGAACTGCTTGGCTACACCGGCCGGCAGGCATAAACACTGTTGACAGGTAACACTACATACACGCCCAACACATTTCCGAGTGAAAGTCAGATACCTCGGTGTCTGGCTGGACCGGAAACATACACGGGGGGGCCTCATAGAATACGTTTCCAACAGAGCGCACGTGAGGCTCGAACAACTCTACCCAATGCTCAACAGGGAACGTACACTGAATAGGAGGGGTGTCGAGGTCCATATACATGACACTGATTAGACCTCTGATTATGTACGAAGCTCCCGTCTGGGGATACTTACTGCTACACGCCTGCGCCGCATCAGTAACAATGCTCCTCAGTACACATATACCGTGGATCTCCACTATAAATACCTTCTTGAAACCCTCACGAAAGTATTAAAATATACTCACCACACCACTACACAGGAACTCGACACGCTCGAACAATCCTTTCATCCTTATGATCACAACCATAAGTGGAAGCATAAGCGGCTAAAGAAACTACTAGCTAGGGCATAACCAGCTATGGCGAGCTAACAGACACTCGAAAGCTACAACAGCACCATTGACTGGATATTGCAACTGCCGGCCTTGGTGGCCGAACGGTTCTAGGCGCTTCAGTCCGGAACCTCACGAATGCTACGGTCGCAGGTTCGAATCCTGCCTCGGGCGCGGATGTGTGTGAGGTCCTTAGGTTAGTTAGGTTTAAGTAGTTCTATGATCTAGGGGACTGATCACCTCAGATGCTAAGTCCCATAGTGCTCAGAGCCGTAAGCCAGCTGCTATCACAGAAGTCCAACAGGCTACAGCAGGGAAGCCGACAAGCTCGCACACTAATGCACAAACAAACCCCCAACACTACTCTACACGGTGAAACCGATATATGACCTATTGGATACTAAACGATGATGAAACCAAATGTAACAGGCATTCTGATGCTAACCGAGGAGCCAACACCGGTATCCAGCTGCAGCGGCCGAGTAACAGAGCTCCACAATGTCAAAGGTATCCGCCTGCGTGATACCCACTACTAACAAAGCCCACTCTTGCATAACCTATCACAGGCAGCTAGAAATCCGCTAGTGCTCTTACAACCCGACCCAACTATCGTAGAGGTTTCTTTCCCTTGGCTCTTGCCTGGACATTTTTCTCTGTCCTTCAAACTGCTACCCTTCGTTCAACTTTCGACCCACTCTCCCTCCTGATAAGCGCGTATTAATAATTAATCATAACCAGACGGACACAAACATCACAGTACCCACTTAGTGAAGACTGACCAATATGCAGAGATGGCAGTATACCTTTTGAGTTGGCTATCATGCCGGTGTGGGTGTGGAGGGGCTCCACCCTACAACAGAAAATCTAGTTCGGTGGTAGCAAAACATGCCCTTCTGTTTGCAATAAATTACTGTTTCTTCACCAGACGAGTACACATTTACAATTTTACATAATCATGTAATCAATATTATTGAAATTACGTTGATTTTTTACAAACAGCACGTCGCAGAAAAGTAAATGTGGTGCCGTTCCGTTGCACCGTGGTGCATGCAGACTGGGAGCAGCAGTTTGTCCTCTAGACGCGGGGAGGTGCTGGGTCCTCTAGTCCGGTGGACGTCAATCACTGGAGCCTTGTCGGCCGCACGGAGCGCCGCGATGCGGCCAGACTGGCTAACTAAGGAGCGCGTGCGGCTGATGGATTAATGATGTCAGCGGGCGAGCGGCCAACCCCTCGAGGACCCACCGGGGCCTGGGGGCTCATTTGGCCGCCCCTGCTGGCGCCGCAATCCGCCGGGCAAAGTACAGGCACCGCTCCATGGCTCCGCCTGTGACGCTGATCGCCTAATTCCGCCTAATGGCTTGGCTGCTGGCAGCCACTCTAAGCGAGGAAGCGCCGGTTTATGGACAGCGGGTTTAAACTGGCTCTCTGCCACCTGCCAGTACAGCTGTTATCTTTTATTAGAAATTATTACGGTATTTAATGTCATGTACTAGATATGTAAATGAACTATTGTTGGGATCTCACCCAGCGAACAGTGGGTTCAAAGCCAAAAGTTGGTCAACATGACGAGAATTAATTACTTTCGTATTTTTTTGCTTACACTGCAGGTAATCATGACGATTTAATTATTATCTTCATCTTTACTTAGAGATATTGGACTAACTACCTGTTCTGTCTTTGAGGCCATCTCATTTTGGGCTTACCAGGATTTCATCTTTCTCACAGAACATATCTCCACAGATGTGACAACAGCCTGTCTTCCAGCATTTTGCTCACATGATCTTTCCACTTATTCCTCTACTAGCCGAGTACCCGGTGTTACCCAGGTATGGATTTATTCCGATCTTCTATTCATCTCTCTCTTCCTTCTCTCTCTCTCTCTGTCCATCGAATACTTCACCCTCTCCTCCTGTACATCTCCTCCTCCCCCAATCTGTGTCCACCTCCCATCTTGTGTGTCCATCTGTGCCTTCCACTTTTCTCTCCACGTTATCTCACTCATATCAGTAGGACGCTGCTGGTTCTTACTCCGACAGTATGTGTATCAAATTTGGTTGAAATCGTTCCAGGGGTTTAGAAACAGCTGTTTGCCTGTGGCTTTGCTTTCACTCGCACATCTCAGATATATTAACCACATATTTAACATATTTCACACACAACTGTATGCACATTTCACCTGCTCCATAATCGAATTCCGCCGTGCAGTTTTATTTTACGCTACTTAAATGTTTGTCACGTTGTATCTCCTGAACTATGGGTCGTACTATTGTATATTTTTCTAGGTACAGTCAGCGGCATACCTGAATACCGTCTGCGAAATATATCGCGAATACAGTTAGTAGCAAAGAAGTAATAAGAAGGCATGTTTCATGTAGTAGTTATACTGCATGAATAGCGAGAAGGTAGTGGGTGTTGCCAACGAGAAAAAGTTCGTGAAGGTTTGAATTTACGTATGCAGTTTGTCCCAAGCCACTAATTGTTTTCATACTTAAATACTGGATGACTGAAGTGCAGCTATTTGCGCACCATGGGCTTCACTGCTGTTTAATTCCCACTCTCGCCCCTTTTGATAGGTAGATGGTTCTTAACACCACAACGATGATTTGCAGACACTAAGTGAAACGTGTACCAAGTTTGGCTGAAATCGGCATATTGGTATACGAGGAGATGTATCCGTTTAACATTGAGTTTTCTCTAATTTGTTCATCCCTAATTAGGTCTTGGCTTATGCCTGTTCTACAAATCTCATTTCAGCTCCCTGTATTTTGCTCTTATTCTTCTTTATGAGAGACCAGATTTTACTCCTGTACAGCAGTCATAGTAGAGAGTCATTCAAAATGATTGGGGCAAAAACAAAGTATTCGTGTGATCAAAATACTGACTTTATGTCAGAAACATACGTACAGGCTGTAAGATTAAATCTCACAATTTAGGTTGGAAGAAATGAAACAATGGAAAGTCACCACTGTTGTTCATCGAAGGCTTTAATATTCAAAATGGTGTCATTCGATACAGAAAAGACGTATTGTGTCAAATAACACAAAAACAACGTCAATAATAGTTGTTGAAAGACATTTTCGGACCACGTTTGGTAAAGTGGCATCAGACTAACATGGGCAAAGCAACATGGGAAAAGCAATTCGCGGAGGTTGGATGCATACGCAAGAAAAAAATTCACAGCACAGCAATCATCCATTGATAGTGAAGTGGTGTAAAACGTTGGTACGATCCACGAAAGAAAATCCACGCATCATACCAACAGAAAATGAGTGTGTCGCAATCAACAGTGAGGTGTATGTCTTTCAAGCGTCTACAGTTCAACGCTTACAGAATTCAAATGTTGCTGGCACCAAAACCAGCCGATAAACCGAAATAGAGGCAGTTATGCATTGATTTTCAAGTAGAATGGAGATGGAAGGCTTCGCAGACAGGTTTGTGTTTCTGACGCTGCCGCATTTCACTTAAGTTGCGAAGTGAACAATTTGAGAATATGTGATGCAAAAATGGTTCAAATGGCTCTGAGCACTATGGGGCTTAACATCTGAGGTCATCAGTCCCCTAGAACTTAGAACTACTTAAACCTAACTAACCTAAGGACATCACACACATCCATGCCCGAGACAGGATTCGAACCTGTCGAACCTGCGACCGTAGCGGTAGCGCGGTTCCAGACTGAAGCGTCTAGAACCGCTCGGCCACTGCGGCTGGCAATGAGGCGCACAAAACCTGCATGCATCTCTGGGAAATGAACGTGATTCTTCAAAACATAATGTTTCCTGCATCATAACCAACAGCACAGTCTTCGGTCCTTTCTTTGTCTCAAAGTCTACCGTTACAGGCATAACATATGTCCATATGCATTTTCTCCGGATGTGACATCATTTGACAGAGGAGGTTTCCCGACTTCATTTTGCAGCAGCGTGGAGCGTCATTACAATGGCATATCCACGTATATAGTCACCTCAGTCAACGCTATCCACAGAGCTAGAGATTGGTCGTGTTGGTTTGTATGATGCGCCACTCATATTGTGGCACCCTGGTCTCCTGACCTTAGACCAATCGATTTTTTTCTTTTGGGAATGTATGAAGGACATGGCTTACGTACCCCAATTCCCGCAGGATCTACAGCAGCTAAGGTACCAGACAGTTGCGTGGTTAACTCCACTTATCGGGCTACTTTGGAACGAATTTGGCAGGACATGCAGTGCCGGGAATCTGTCATGACACAAATGGAGCCCACATCGAGTATCTGTGAATTCCCATATAATCTGAGAATGTTACCCTTTCCGTCTATATGTGTATTTCTGAAACAAAAGTCGTCACAGTAGTCACAGGAATACTATCTTCTTTCCCATTTATTCTGAATCATCCTGTATTATAAAACTTCATTTTAATTGAATCAACTGTGGGTTCTTGGTGAAATATTCTAAATTAACTAAATAAATTCTGTTTCTTGTCTTGTTTCACAGATGTTATTATGGTTACTGCACGACCTAGGTTTCAAGTGAAAATGGGGTAATAGAACAACCCTAGGTTGTGGAGTGAGAATAATAAAATTTCTGAAACATGGCAAAAACAGTGTTTGTTTAATTAAAATTCATTTTTGTTTCTTTTGTAACTTTGTTCTCCATGTTTCTGATGTCACGTATGTAGTGAATTTCATAAATCTTGTTGTTTATATCTGTATTAGGATGGTAACTTACTCGGTTCAGTAAATAACTGAAACTGTTAACTTTGTTACTATAAAAGTCTTTGATCTGATTGGCTCTTTTCTTACTACCTTTGTTTTATTAATTGAGATTTCCATATTGAAATCTTTGTAGAGCAGGTGCCATTTCTGTGTGGAATATTGTAATTAATTCCCATCGTCAAACACAATGAGCTAATCGTCTGCACAGACGAAAGTGTTTATGGTTCCATACTGTGATATCTCTAAACCAGAATGTACTTATTTCCGTCATAATGAGTGCACTATTATCTGTGCACCTACCCTAACTGAAACAATTCTGTTCTTCTAAATGGATTGTTTGCACTTACAGTATGTAATATCTTGCCAATAATTCTAGCATATGTCTGATAGGCTTTCTCTATCACACTTATTCCTTTATGACTGCCAAAGGTATTCCGTTTTCCTTTCATAAGCTCATTGTTTAATAGATTTTTAATTATCATCTCAAAAGAACCGACATACATAAATAATTTTTTTGTTTGGAAAGAAAGACATTTCACTGGAACTGGAGGCGTAGAGTGCGTGATCGTTTTAAAAATAATTTATTGTACAGCACAATCAGGATTATTTGTTGGTAAGTGGTCAAGAATCTCACAGAAAACGTTTGAGAGAATTAGGATTACATGATTAAGTGGTACAATCAACACACCACAATTCAGTAACTCTACGAGATCCGGTCTTCAATGTATGGTTCCAGCTAGATATGGCGTACATTAAAAAAAGTTGTAAACTCTCTCGCTCGCTAAAATGCGGTCATTATCCAGGCTAAAGGCGGTGTTACACAGTGTTAGCGTGATAAATTGTTTGTTTGTTGCTCATACGGTAGTTATAGAGAAAACAAACACAATTAACAACGAAAAAGATAAATGCTGAAAGAGTGAGTAGAATTTGTAAATAAGTGCACAGGCTGTTGGCGATCTGACGCAGTGCGAGACAGAACCTTCGAAATTTGTGCCACTTCACACGCCCGCCCCAGCAACCTCACGGCCATACGAATCGCTTTGTATTACTTCCGCTACAGTCCCGGGAAGCGTTCCCGAAATTGCCTTCCATCGCCCGGCTTATGTTTTATTGATGCACCGAAGTTTCACGCGCTGTTGGCAACAGGCGGCGGCGGTGGGTCCGCAGTCACCATCACCTGACGCTCCTAACAAAGCAGAAATGGCGACTTCCGTCCTTCCGCGTCTCCGAAATTTGTTGGCGACACTCCTGCCAGACTTCGGTGCGCACAAGGTTGGGCAGGCGCGTGAGTTGGCTGCTGGTGACGGAGCCTCGTGAGAGGTCGTTTGCATGCGGTGAGCTTCCTGCCCGCCTGCGTGACGTAAGACCACACACACACACACACACACACACACACACACACACTAGCGCGTGGTGCTCCCCTAGTATGGAGAACAGTAATCAATCTTTTGGTTCAAAGACCAAAGGACTCATCAATGGTGATAGACGACACTTCTATAAAATTGTTTTTATTGAAACTATACAAACCATTGAGTGGTGGTAGAGAGCAGTAAAACAGAGAGCCGTAAATATTTCATTAGGACCTCGAAAAAAATTCGAGCTATGACCGTGAAAACTGATGAAGTTGTTAGTCCATATGTGTATGCACAGCCTCATTAAAAGTATTTGGACACTGTAACAACCCGACCACAACAAAGGTCAAAAATTAATTATGATTGTAGTGTTGCTCACGCTGCTAAATATTGCATTTTCGGGCAACAACAAAGTTATATTATGTGGCAGGTGTCATTAGAGCACAGTTAATAAAGTCATTTCATGAGCACTCCGAATTTAAGTTACACTTCTTTTTTATTACTTTTGTTGCAATATCACGTAACTCACTAAATATCACTTCACAATATAAAACATACTTGAAAATATCTTCCTCACTGTTAAAGTTCACATTTTATAAACTGACTACAATTTGCATCTTTTCAACATAACGACCAAGACTTGACTCTCAAAGTCTCTAATAACCGCTTACGCGCCCAAAAATCAGAGTTACAAGTACGTCACAGATTATAGTGACAAAAGAAAGAATACACATGAGAATAATATCATTGCAATATACACATATCGATGTATCAAAGAACCTCTACATTAATGAAATCAAATCTGAATGTTGTCTCAGAAGTATGTTAACTATTTTACATAAACACAGTAGAATATTGCTGGTATCGAGAGGTTGAGGTGATGTTCCGTAATGGTTACGTAATTCAAGTACCATTACAACACTCATTAGTGGACATTAATATGACATGTCTTCTCTTCTTTCGTATGATGGCTTGATCGCTGCTGAGGACACTTTCAATGAAGTGCCTGAATGTCTGTGGAGGAATGACAGTGCGTTCGTCCTCAAGAGCCGAAGTCAGAGGAGCTACTGATGATGCTGCGTTCTGCAGCGAGGTCGACATTCTGGCTCATCCCGCAGGTATTCCACTGGCTTCAGGTCGGGGCTCTCCATAGGCAAATTTATTTCAGCAATTAAAATTGTGGGGCATCTAAAGGTCATGTAACTTTCCTTTACTGCCATGTTTCGCTCGACAGACACGAACATCTGCAGAAATTAAGTAGCTAGATCCAAACGTTACACATATCTGGCTGTGTATAGCACCACCGTCAAAAAGGAGAAGAATCTGGCTATGAAGAACCAGATATATTTAACGTTGAACCTTGGCTACTTACCAGGTGTAGAAGTATGAAAACAGAATAATTACAGGTCTGTTGTTTGAAACTGGTAAATAGTTTTTATCCAAGATAATCTCCATTGCTATTTATGCATTTCTCCAACCTCTCAGGTAGGCTATGAATGACACGCCATAACAAAAAAAAACTTCTTCTTTTGAAGCGAACCAGTCAACGAGCATTTCCGCACATTTTCATACGAATTGAAGCGTTCTTCAGCGAGAGCGTGTCCCAGTGATGCAAATAGATGATAATCCGAGCCAAGTCTGGCGGATAAGCCACTTGCCCTAGTATTTTGCAACTGAACTTCTCGATCGTTTCCCTGAGCCGTTTTGCTGTGTGTGATGGGGCATTATCATAGAGCAATAAGACTGTGTTGTCTTTCTCCATATTCTGGCCGTTTTTCACGTAATACTCTATTTAAATCGATCATTTGCTGTTGGTAGCGATCAGTGTTAACGGTTTCAACAGGTTTTCGGAGCTCATAATAGGTGACACCCTTCTGATCCCACCTAAGACAGAGAGCATTGTCTTCTTGCCAAGGCGATTTGGTCTTGCATTGGATATCGATTGTTTGCCTGGATTCACTAATGATTTAGGATCCATTTTTCACCACCTGTCGCTATTCTATGAAGAAACGACTTTCTTTTGCATCTGGCGAGCAGCTTTTCAAAAGTGGTCCTCCGATTTGCTTGCTGTCTTTCATTCAGTTCATGCGGAACCCATTTTCCCCACTTTCCGCACCTTCCTCATTGCTTTCAACCGAAGAGAAACGGCTTTATGTGTCACATTCAATTGTTCCGGGACTTCCTGTTGAGTTTGAGTATCTTCTTCATCCAATAAGTTCTGCAATTCGTTGTATTCGAACTTTTTCGTTGGTTTTCCGCGCTCGTCGTTTCTTACGTCAAAATCACCAGTTTTGAATATTTTGAACTAATCGAAACGCCTGTTTTCCCAAGAGCGTGTTCGCCGAAAGATTCGACAAGCATTCGATTCTATTCTGCAGCAGTTTTCTTCAAATGATAGCAGAAAACTAACGCTGTCCACAAATTGTAGTTCGTAAGCACAAAGCTCAGCATGTTTGTGGGTCTGAAACAGATACCGATATATGGATCTTTGGGTATTCTATGTTGACATTAGTCGTCAGACGTTAAGGAAGCAGATTGCACTGCAAACGTTGTCTCATGAGCCCTAAAAAAATGGTTCATATGTCTCTAAGCACTATGGGACTTAACATCTGAGGGCATGAGTCTCCTAGACATAGAACTACTTAAACCTAACTAACCTAAGATCACCACACACATCCATGCGCGAGGCAGGATTCGAACCTGCGACCGTAGCGGTCGCGTGGTTCTAAACTGTAGCGCCTAGAACCGCTCGGCCACTCTGGCCGGCTCCGTGTAGTTAATTGCTTCCTTGTATGACTATAAATGTTAAGTGGTACATCCTGTAGAGTTCTGGAAGAACTAGTTCGATAAAGGTCTTCTACCTTACTTTCGTTCACTTGCTTTCACTCGCCTCGCATTACTTCCAAGACCATACGTTTCTGCTCAAAAGTTATATTTTGACACCTCTATCAGCTACTTCAATTTGTAATCAGCCTTTTGAATCACCTGTATACAGTGCCTGAGAAAAAAATGAAACTGCCAGAGGATAAATTTGGATGTCTACGTAACTTCGTACACGTACATACCTTCGCTGGTATGTAAATGATTAGAACTGCTGTTCTCTGTGTCTGGTAAACGACCACCATAGTGAATCAGTGATATTCACATACAGAGTTGTTACCAGGCCTGGTAGGGTATGTAAGTACCGCGAACAACACCAGATGGCAAGCGAACACTGTGAATGATACGAGGATGCCGCCTACTCCTTTGAGACGACGTTAAAAGGATCTGACAGAGTTTGAAAGGGGCCTTCATGGGAGTCTCTGTTCGGCGAATGCCGGAGTGGTTCCTTTGAAAGGGAACTGCGGATTTCCTTCCTCATTCCTCCTTAATTCGGGCTTGAGCTCCGTTTGTAATAATCCCGTTACTGACGAGTCGTTAAGCATTAATCGTCCTTTTTTTGTTTGTTTTTCTCTTCCATTTGTCCGCTTAATCGTGCGATATTCAAATTTGTGTGTCACTCGTATATGAAAGTGGCCAAATGTTGGACTTCATGGAAACTTGAAAGAACACACACTCTTTCTCAATGTTCCTGTCGACCACATCTGAAAACCACATGGGAGGATCGTCGGTTTGTGCACCAAGCATATCGTGACCCCATCACACATGCGTCAGCCATCTGAAAACAAGTAATGGATTCCCTGCAATATTCCGTGTCACCTCGCATCACTGGTCGAGAACTAGCAGCTGCCGGACAATGGAATATCCGTCCCACGACTCTTTTTAAAAAAATTCATCAGTATTCTGACTGGTTTTATGTGGCCCGCCACGAATTCCTCTCCTGTGCCAACCTCTTCATCTCACAATAGCACTTGCAAACTATGTCCTCAGTTATTTGTCGGACGCACTCCAGTCACTGTCTTCCTCTAACTTTCTGCCCTTTACAGCTTCCTCATTCTTTGATGTCACATCAGACGTCTTGTCATCCTGTGCCTTCTCCTTGTCAGTGTTATCCTCATATTCCTTTCCTCTCCGATTATTCGCAGAACCCCCTCATTCCTTACCTTATTAGTTCACCTAATTTTCAACATTCGTCTGTAGCACTACATCTCAAATGCTTCGATTCTCTTCTGTTCCAGTTTTCCCACAGAGCATGTTTCACAACCACAGAATTCTGTGCTCCAAACGTACATTCTGACAAATTTCGTCCTAAAATTAAAGACTATGTTTAGTACTAGTAGACTTGTCTTGCCCTTTCTTCCAGTGCCAGTCTGCTTTTTATGTCGTCCTTGCTCCATTTGCCATCGGTTATTTTGCTGTCTAGGTAGTACAATGCCTTCATTTACTTTGTGAACATCAATCCCAATGTTAAGTTTCTCGCTGTTCGTGTTTCTGCTACTTCTCATTACTTTCGTCTTTCTTGTATTTACTCTCAGTCCATATTCTGCTTATTAAACTATTCATTCAATTCAGATGATCATGCAATTCTTCTTCACTTTCACTCAGGATAACAATGTCATCAGCGAATCGTATCACTTATATCCTTCAACTGAGAATTTTTGTTCCAGTCGCGAACCTTTCTTATATCTCCATCATTGCTTCTCCGCTGTATAGCTTGAACAGTAGACGCGAAACAGTACATCCCCCTCTTACACCCTTTTTAATCTGAGCACTTCGTTCTCGATCTTCCATTGTTATTATTCCCTCTTGGCTCTTGTAGATGTTGTATGTTACATATCTCTCTTATAGCTTACCCCTATTTTTCTCAGAATTCCGAATGTTTGGCACCATTTTACATTGTCGATCGCTTTTTCCAGTTCGACAAATCCTATGAACCCGATTTTTCTATAGCCTTGCTTCAATTTTCAAGCGCCACTTCAGAATTGCCTAAAGCCAAACTGAACGTCATCTAACACAGCCTCAGTTGTCTTTTGTATATTATTCTCCCCCAGGTCGAAGTTAACACAAAACACACGACTGCGTTTCGAGTGGTGGACAGCTGGTGAATGGTGCCGCATTGTGTTCAGCGATAGATTGTGGTTTTGCACTACCGAAAGTGACTTCTTTCGGCTAGTTGGGCGGCGAACTGCCTAGAGGTCACATTATTCCAGAGTTTTGGAGCGGCACAGCGGAGAAATTAAGGGCATCATGGAGTGGGAGCCATCGGGTATGACTTCAGACTGGTAGTGATTGAGGTAACTCTGACGGTACATCACGGTCATCATGGGTCATCGTGTGTTACCTCTCGTGCGACAGTATCGTTATGCAATTTTTCAACAGGACACTGCACGTCCATCGATGGCACAGATCGCACATGTCACTATGAAGTACTCTCGCCGCCTGGAAGATCCCCAGATCTGTCCTCTATAGAACATGTGTGACCCGAACACGGATGTCAGCTCTACTCGAGTGACAGTAACCAGGATTTACAAGATATGTGGGCCAGGTGACCACGGGAGAGGATATAGCGGCTTAAAGACACCTTTACCATTCGAAACAGTTCATGCGTCCAGGCCAGAAGGGGTGCAACGTCATACTAATAAGTTGTCCAATTCTGCCAAGTTCTTTGTAAATCTGACTCGCACTTGTAATCACTTAAATGGCATCATACCCTCTCAATCTGCGATGTTTCACTTTGTATCTTCCTGGATTTCTGGGTGCTTCACTGTTTTGATCAAGCGAAATATTTTTTTCAAAACATATTTCTTTATTCGTTTTTCGAGTTTCTTGCTAAGACGCTATAGGTGCTCGCGTGACATTGCTACGACGTCACGTGACAGCGAGCTATAATTAAGAGGTTAAGAATCTTACGACATTTTGCACGTCTTTCGCAATATATCGTTAACCTGAAATTTGCTTCCTCCAGCTTCAGGAGTTCAAATCTCTTGAGCTCTCGTTTTGTTGCAAACTAGGGTGGAACAAATGCGTTTTCTGTGAAAAGTGACTGACACAACTACGTTTACCATTTTTTTGAAGTCGAAGATTGTACCACCTGAGGCGTCACACATCTGAACGGGCAGCACGAGGGACTATGATGTTTGAAAGCCCAATAGTGTCAGGTGGACGAGACAAATTCACTACGGCTGCTTAGCGACAGAGTCGATCACTTCAAATCGCAGCAAATAGTTGCGTAAGAATGCCACAGACCTAGAAAATGCCACAGACCTAGAAAATGCAGGTTCGGTATTAACAGAGTGACTCGTATTTTACAACTTCCTTGCCGCAGGCGGAGCGAGCAAATAAACAGTGCTTTGTCTTGTTAATCTGCAATCACACAACATTTGATACTGACAGATACGGTGATACAAAGCAGCGACGTGAGTGTGCATTGAAATGCTTTCCGACCCCTTGTGTAACACCTGACACTGCGTCAGCTGCATGTCAGGTTTCCGAACCAACTTCTAAGGGCAATCAGCTAACAGCCGTATAATGCGTGCATCTACTGGCACATTATGGCGAAGGGTGTCATTCCACACGGTAGAATGCTCCCACAGGAGATTAACTGAAGCACAATCCCCTGTCCTAATGATGCATCCCCTCAATATCAAAATGTCAGATCCGTATAGAATTATCTTTGTATTACTTTGTACAACTAGTAGTTCAATTTATTTATTATCAGCAGTTAATTCCACGGAGCCACAAAGTCTTAATAGTTGTGAAAGCATACAAACACAAACTCTCTCTCTCTCTCATTCACTCACTCACACACACACACACACACACACACACACACACACACACACACACACACACGGGATTTCTATTTTTAAAATTTAAAATTCATAACATTGTGTTTTTTGCCCCACTCTGTCGGATTACGTTAATTTCATTAGTGTATGATAAATACGACACAGTATGTTCTATATTACACGTTCATTCTGAACATATACAAATTCATGGTTTCTCTATAACATTTTTACGTCTCTGTTAATCAACAGAACCCTCAGATAAGTTGATAGACCACAGTCCAAGCTCACGAAGGCTTTTATGCATTTACTTACTACGCTTATAACACTACATCCTTACAGAACAGCCGGCCGAAGTGGCCGTGCGGTTAAAGGCGCTGCAGTCTGGAACCGTAAGACCGCTACGATCGCAGGTTCGAATCCTGCCTCGGGCATGGATGTTTGTGATGTCCTTAGGTTAGTTAGGTTTAACTAGTTATAAGTTCTAGGGGACTAATGACCTCAGCAGTTGAGTCCCATAGTGCTCAGAGCCATTTGACTCATTTTTTAACCTACAGAACAAATATTCCTGTTCTGGGAAAAGCCACGTATAACACTATTATATTGAGAATTTTGCATATAATCTAAACGTCATAAACTTGCCTACTTTCCAGAACTGTCGTATAATGTTACCCCTTTTACAGGATTTGACCGTGATGGATGACTAATGGATGTGGAAATCAGACTACTAGTTCTTATCCTATCAGTTTTCTAGCTATTTGAAAAAACCCCAATAAAAATGGAATAACACTTAATCTGGGACCGTTCTGTACCAAGTTTATTAAGTAGTTTGTGTAATGGATTTACGGTTGGCGGACTATCTAGCCAAAAAAGTAGAAGAAGTTAATTTCGCCCTCTTTACTTCTATTCCGTAACATAGCGACACAAACAAATATAACTTCTCGGGATATAGCTCTGACAAAGACACGGGAATCTTTTAGGTACTGCACCCACATACATATACAGTTTTGATCTAGAAAGGCCACGAATTTTTCATCATCACTATCTTCTAAAAGAAATTTGTCCATGTGGGACTTCTATGTTTGCATTTTGTACAACCAACTAATTAAATACTTAAATATTCTTATAGCATAATACAGACATTTGCATTTATTAAGTCACTTTGTTTACATCTTCCTCTTAACAAAGGTAGGGTGTGGTTAGTCTATACTGTCATTCAGTATTTTTATGCAACTCTACGTCAGTGTTACTGAGCCACATAAACAATTTTCTTTTTATAACTGTTGGTACATTATTAAATTTCATTTATAACTGAAACAGTTTTATCTTTACTTTGCTGAAAACGTAGTTATTCACTTGCACTTTACTTATTGCCTCAAGGAGAGCAAGAATTTTAAAATCGTTAAGGACAGACGTAGGGCAAAATGCATTCTTGTACTTAAAAAATATTACAGCTATAATTGTATAACTTGAGACTGTTGTGTACAACATAATGGAACACAGTCTGTGCAACTTTTGTCTGAGAATGTGCATCGACATTTATTTTATAAGAATTTGAATTTTTAATTACCATTGCTTCTTTAACGTACCTTCCCTCTAAACTAATCAAGCAACAAAACTGGAATTTCAAGGTTTACTTCTGCATAAAAGGCTAATAAAACGTGTGGAACATATTTTGTTTAAGGTTATAGTTGCTGCGGTAATTTTTCCGTTTCGTATTACCCAGGACTGCTCTATTTTTATCAAATTTTAAAGGAGAACTTTTCTCAGAGAAGAGATAACTGAAAAGTGCTCCACAGGATTACTCAGTAAGTAATTCTTAAGAACTATGCCAAATTGCAGGATGTCAGCTTTTATAGTTCCTGAGAAAAGGTACATTACAGCTCAAAAAAGTCGGTTTACAGCAATTCACATTTAAAGTTTTTATTTAAACTTTTGACTTTATTTTTATATCTCTAGTGACTAACACTGTCTTTATCGATAACCTTTATTCTCTTCCTCGTCTTCCTCGAGTGATCTCTTCCCCTGCCTCCTTTCCCTATCCGACTTTTGAAATTTTTCTTCTGCTGTCTGAGCTTCGTCCAATCACATTTCATCGTTGCTTCTGAGTATCGTCAGTGTGAATGCACCTGGATGAAGCCTAGTCTCTGCAGGCACTTAATCTGTATACCTTGTATAACCCCATACCACCTACAAATAGGTCCCAGCTTGTCCTGATCTGTGCAATGAGCAACCATTAAAGGAAAGCAAAGAAATATTTAGAGAAGAAATTAAACTTCAGGGAGAAGAAATAAAAACTTTGGGGTCAGCGGGGCGTTGTATTCTATCGGAGGCAGCTAAGTACTTAGAAGAGCACTGGTACTCAATGGACGGTGTCTTGAAAGAATAGTATAAGGTTACCATTAACAAAAGCACAACAAGGATAGTGGAATGTAATTGAATTAAATAAGGCGTCGCTGAGGGAATTACATAAAGAAACAAGACACTGACAGTAAATGAGTTTTGCTGTTTGGGCAGCAAATGATGGCCGAAGTAGAGAGGATATAACACGTAGACTGGCAACAGCAAGAATAGCGTTTCTAAATAAGAGAAATTTGTTAACATCGAAAAATGATTTATGTGTTAGGAAGTCTTTTCTGAAGATATTTGTCTGTAGTGTACCCTTGTATCGAAGTGAAACGTGGACAATAAACAGTACAGGTAGTAGAGAGTAGAAACTTTTGAAATGTTGTGTTACAAAACAGTGGTGAAAATTAGATGGGTAGATCATTTAATTAATGAGATACTACTGAATAGAATTGGCACGAAAAGAAGTTTGTGGCATAACTTGATTAGAGGAAGCGATCGGTTGACAGGTCACATTCTGAGATATCAATGCATCACCTCTGTCGTCATGGAGGGAAGTGTTGGGGGCAAAAATTGTAGACAGAACCAAGCGATGAATAGATTATCTACGTCCACAAGGATGCAAGTTGCTGTGAGATGAACAGGTTTGCCACTGGACGGATTAGCGTGAAGAGCTGCATCAAGCCAGTCTTCGGATTGAAGATCACAACAAAAGCATTACTTTTAAAGTGTATGCAACGAGTAAAATGTTTTCTGGTGTCCTAACTGGTATTGCATTTTAATCCTCCTTTTTTTTATGTTTCTTACCCACGTTCTCAACCTCCACTACATGCAGGGCCCAAAAATTTAGTTTAACAGTAGTCTTATCAAGGGGAGATGAAGACATCGACAGTCAAGAAGTTCTATGCCTCACTATTGGGACACGAGATGATTTTCGAAAGGGAATGAAACAATGTGAATAAAAATCAGAGATATCAAGAATGCAATGAAATGGCGGAAAAGAGCAAACGATGTGAGAGAACGGAGAGGAAAAGATGCTGAAATCAGTTTTCGGACTGAAAACCGGATAAAAACTTATCCCTGACTGTGATGTAACATAAAATCGGCACTACAACTGTAAGTAAGCTGATTAGGTTTTTATATTGGTAACGCCACGTAGCGCTCTGTATGAAAATCACTGGCTGTGATGTGTGCAGTCTGTGGCTGGGTGGCATTGTTGTCTGCCATTGTAGTGTTGGGCAGCTGGATGTGAACAGCGCGTAGCGTTGCGCAGTCGTAGGTGAGCCGCCAGCAGTGGTGGATGTGGGGAAGTGAGATGGCGGATTTTTGAGAGCGGATGATCTGGACGTGTGTCCATCAGAAACAGTACATTTGTAAGAATGGATGTCATGAACTGCTATATATATTATGACTTTTGAACACTATTATGGTAAATACATTGTTTGTTCTATATCAAAATCTTTCTTTTGCTAACTATGCCTCTCAGTAGTTAGTGCCTTCAGTAGTTTGAATCTTTTATTTAGCTGGCAGTAGTGGCGCTCGCTGTATTGCAGTAGTTCGAGCAACGAAGATTTTTGTGAGGTAAGTGATCTGTGAAAGGTATAGGTTATTGTTAGTCAGGGCCATTCTTTTGTAGAGATTATTAAAAGTCAGATTGCGTTGCGCTAAAAATATTGTGTCAGTTTAGTGTTGATCAGAATTAGTAAAGAGAGTTATGTCTGAGAACGTTCAATTTTGCTCAGCTTTTTGAAAAGCAAATAACGTAAGAGGTTTATCAGCACAGTAATTCATTAATTTTTCTAAGAGGACGTTTCACAACAATTCAGGCACTCTCGACAAATTAAAAGCCGAATGTAACGCAAAGATTCGAATGACGATTTGAAGACAGGAATCTAAACTTATTCGATCTACAATGACTTGCTTCAGTTATTTTCATAACCTGCAAAGTCATAGCACAAATAACAGATGACCAAGGTCTTCGCGCATGCAAGTGTATACCAAACATTGTATTTACAACAGCATATGAAGTAACAGAGGAGGAGCGAAAACCCAAGGCTTATTAGTCATTAAGTATTTAAATTTCGATTTTATATACGCTCCCGGTGCAAGTGAGACACTATGATAACGTAATTGTTTTCCTCAGACTGCGGCTCTAGTTACAATAATCTCCGTGACTGTGACTTCCATTAAAACATAGCCTTTGTGTGGAAACAACTGTTTTCACGCGCAAGGATTGATCTGCAAGGCGAAATTGTAAAAGTTGCCAGGGACCAGCGACGTAACACACAGAGCAATTCCTTCAGAACTTTCTGTCGATAGAGACACAGGTAACTACTTTATTCGTTTTATTATGAGCGATTCTTGATGTGGTAATAGCACGAATGCACGATCAACGTCAAATATAGCGAACAGCTATACTGCCACACAGGTGACCAACAAAGTGTTCTCCTGCCGTTTAATCACTACTCATTAATCGGGCTCTCTCGTGCGTTTCACCATTCATGACTAGTGAATTTCCGTTGATCATTTATCCTTTTGATCTTCTGTATTCAAGTTTCATGACTTATACATTTTTTGCCAACTACCCAGTTTTATTATTTAATAACCTGTACTTGAAAACAGTAATATCTCTCTTTTGTACCTACATATGACTCTCTTTTGCCTGCTACTCGTAATGCTCATCTCTGTCCTATAATTTTATATGTATCGTTCAACTGCTAATCATGTCAAATGTAAATAATTATAAGTACTGCAGACAGTTTCACCCTGACAGGATGTCTGCTTGCACAACATGATCTTAAACGGAAGTTTTTATGGCGGTTTCCATTTCAGCAGGACCTGTCCAAGTGCAGAGGGTACTTTAGATGACCTCCCGCCAGAGAAAGCGAAGCTTTTAATTTGTCTTGCACATGTCCCCACAAATTTTTGCACTAAGTTACATTGTCCTGCGAGCAGTGGTTTTTCATGAGGACCCTCTCGAGTAGCGAAAGTTGAGGTATAACCACGCTGTACATTTTAAGGTTTACCGCAAGATGGATCTGGCAGTCCCGAAATCGCTTATACATTAAAGAAATTAAAAGCAGTCCTTTGAATCCGGCGGCTAGTGTACTCACAACCGGAAATTGTGAAAATCGTCCAGTATTGTACATTTTCTCTTAAATAGAAGACTAATTGTTCGCGGTCAGCAAAATCTACTAAACGAAACTGAACTCCGTCAAAACAGGCCTTGGCAGACCCAGCGCTACGGACCGGCCGCTGTGCCTTCCTCAGCCCACAGGCGTCACTGGATGCGGATATGGTGGGTCATGTGGTCAGCACACCGCTCTCCCGGCCGTATGTGAGTTTACAAGACCGGAGCCGCAACTTCTCGATCAAGTAGCTCCTCAGTTTGCCTCACGAGGGCTGAGTGCACCCCGCCTGCCAACAGCGCTCGCGAGACCAAATGGTCACCTATCCAAGTGCTAGCAGCCCGACAGCGCTTAACTTCGCTGATCTGACAGGAACCGGTGTTACCACTGCTGCAAGACCGTTGGCTCAAAAAAACCTACTGCGGTACCCATTTGAAAGTTCCTGTGTTTGGATAAAGGCATACAGAGGTTTCAGGACACTAATTCCAGCTTCATGTGCTTAACTGCGTACGACTAAACCGCACGAGTCACATAGAAAAAGAAACAAATTATCAATTAGTATCAAAGCGCCTCTGCGGGATCATACACCACTCGCACAAGACCATCGCATACTACTGGAAAAATGTGTTAATTTTTCTATGTGAGTTATACGGTGTTGTCGTACGTATTTGAGAACCTGAAGACGGAATTAGTCTTCCGAAAACCGGGTAGTGTATATGCCTTTATCGAAATAAAGAACTTTGAAACACAGCTGCAACTGATTTTGTTCACCATGTAGAATCCAAGTAACAGTTTTGGTTGTAAAAATATATTAAATGAATTTTGTAATTGTCGTCATTCCTTGGCTTTCCATGGCGTCTTTGAAACGTTTATGGGTATCTGCATCTACTTTTGCTACCATTTTCTGCGAAATATTGTGAAGACCACGGGAAAGAGTATTTCCCATTGTACCTAATGTTAGGGTCCCTTTCGCTCAATTCGCTAACTAAGCGCGGACAGAATCACTGCTTCATTGAGTCTGTGTTCATTGTAAGTAGTTTAATGTCGTCTTTGCTATGGACACACGAATGATACGTCATTAGCTGTGCAATACACCTAAATTCCGTAGTTAATACACGTAATTGAAAGTAGGGTTTCGTGGTAATAAACACTGTAAAAGTAACTGTTAGCTGTCTTGTTGCTAAACAGTGGGTAATCAGTGAATTAATGAACCATATCGAACAAGCTTACTGCAGTTTTCTCCGCAGTCTGTTAGTGCGAAGTTGAGGTTGGCGGACTTTTCGGAGCGAGGTAGCAGCCGGCTGGAGTAAGTTCAGCGGGAAGAAGAGTCAATTAAGTAGAGCCGATTATTGAGGCAGGTCTGCGTCCTGAGCGCCGCCTTTATTGGAAGAGAGTTTTATTAAATGACTTTGCTTCGTTGGAGATAACGGTTATGAGGGCAAGACGGGTAGGTCCCATCCACCCCTCTTACGCCCGCGACCGTGCCCGACTTGCGAGGAAGAACGATGAGTTTTCATTCCTAGCACACGGTCCACCGAAATTTCCTTGGGCCGAGGTGCGACAGCAATCTTGTGACTTTGGTCGAGCTGTTCAGCGGACGTAAAGAGTAATTTCTCCTAGGTTACTACTGACAAGTAATATTCATATGGGCGTTACAACATCCACTACTCAATAGTGCCTGAAGCATCCAGATATGAGGGAGAGTTATCAGATAATAACAAGTTTTACTCTGACATAGTTTTAAAAGGAACTGACTGACAAGTGTTTCGTTGTTAGCACGTGAAAAAAGGGGGTTATATAAGAGCAATGTAATTTGACCAACAAATAATTGAAATATTGAAGTGAAAACCTAGAGCTCGTCGGTCAAACTTGAAAAGGAATACAAGTTCCACAATGCTGACACTGTAGATGTCTCTGCTACTGAAACATATTTCAAAAATAGCGTGAAAAGTATGTAAGGTAACTGCATAGTGGAATTTATTTTCCTTAACTATGAAGAACACAGCTGCACATCCTACACAATGTGGAAAAGCCTCAGTAGAAACAGTGGGAAAAAACCACGGTTAATTTGAAGGAACACTGGATAGAGAGGGGATGAAGAGGTAACCCTGACGGATGACATTTTTCTGCAACGTTTGTCTGGAACTTCAGGTCCTGCTGGAAGGTTGCCGAGGACTTCGGTTGTAAGAGTAAACAGTAATGAATTTGGACGGTCATACTTGACCGGTCCCTGCCAGGCCGCTAGCTTCACAAAAGTTGCTGTCTCCCATCTAATGTATCTATATTTATATTCCGCAAGCCACCTAGTGCTTTGTGGCAGCAAGTACTTTGCGTTCCAATGTCGTTTCTACTCTCTTCTGTTCCATCCTAGGTATGAAGAATTGCTGGTCAGATTTCGTGCGACCTTAAATCTCTGAAATTTTACCTTCATGGTCTTTTCGTGAGATATACATTGGAAGAAGCAACATACGAGTATTAGTTCACGCTTCGAGAAATGTACGCTTTCGGAATTTTAACAACAAACAACGCCATCATGCACAACGCCTCTTTTGTAGCGCCTGCCACACTGAAGGTAGATGAACATTTGCGTGACACTTTCACGCTTCCTAAATGAACCTATGGGGAGACACGATTCACTTCTTTGGACCTTCTGTATTTCTGTTATCAATCCTGTTTAGTACAGATCCCACACTGACGAGCAATAATGAATCCTTTATTCGTCGAAAAAGGGATTATAAGTTAACCTTCTTTTAGGTTCTTCCATTGAAACGACACCTCACATCTGCCTTTCCTGAGATTAGTTTTATGTGGTCGTACCACTTTAAATCGCCCCTTGCGCGTCACTCCCAGATTTGTGATGGATGTGACTGCTCCCAGTGACTGTTCTGCAACGTGTAATCACACAGTAATGACTCTTTATGCCTATTTATCCACAATACGTTTTATTTCATTATGCTGAGGGACAACTGCAAATGCCTTCTCCAAACATTGACCCTCTGCAGGACCTCCAGCATTTCACTACATAGAGTTGCGACTTTTCTGTATGTAACATCATCCGCGAGAAACCACAAGGAACTTTCGGCGTTGTGCCCATTGCCCACTGCTTCGCTCGAGTACCCTTTATGCTGTTTTTCATTTTTTTTGTTTTTATTCAATCGCATTTTTATGTTGTTCACAAATTACAAAACCTTCTGATCTTTTCGCGCTAATTAAAGCTATATAAACATGGTCTTTTCCGAATCTACTTCTGACCAATAAGCGATTCTGGTAGCAGGGATCCAAAGTTTTTGTTAATCATGCTTTTGCTTTCTGGTGGAGAAACTTCAATGGCAACTTTCATCACCTAACAAGTATTTTCTTATAACTGACCGAGAATTGAAATAGCAGTTTTCATAAACTTAGCTTTAATTCTTTTAATATAACGAAATATTTTCTAAAAAAGTTTATCCCTATTGCACTCCGTTAGGGCTTGAATTTCCAGAAACTCTGCAACACGTTCTTCTTTGTTATTTCTAACTGAGAAGTCAAATACCATGTAGTCTTGAAATTCGTTTATTAGTTATTTAGTAATTATTTACTTTCAAAAAGCTAGTAATTATTTACTTTCAAAAAGCTTTCACCCACTATTTCACCCACTTCGTGGTTCAATTTCCAAAAATACTGAAACATACCCAATACTAGTTTTCGTAGTTCTAGTTTAAAAATTCGTCTAATAGCGAAATACTTTCAAAAAACCTTTCATCCCCTATTTAAACCCCCATAGGAATGGAATTTCGGACAGCCAGATTCAAATAATAGTAGATTTAGCTTTAAAAATACTTTCACATTAAAATATTATGATAATAAATCTCATCCTCTACTTCACCCTCTTAGGGGTTCAATTTCCAAAAATAATGAAACACTTTTTCTTGTAACCATGAAGTCAAATGTTCATACACGTGGCTTTAAGAATACTTTAGTAGTTCTTTAATAATGATATATTTTCAAAAAACTTTCACCCACTATTTCACCTCCATAGGGTTAAATTTCCGAAAGTAATGAAACACGTATTTCTTGATCTCTACCGAAGAACCAAATACAGGCCTAGCTTCAAAACTGCCTTAATATCGACAAAAGAAAACCATCCATTTCACCCGCTTAGAGTTGAAACTTCGAAAAATTCCTTTTTAAACGACGCAGCACAAGACAAACACCCTCTCCAAATTTCAAGCTTCTTATCCTTAGCGGTTTGGGCTGGGCAATGATGAGTCAGGCAGTCAGTCACAACACTGCCTGAAGCACATAAAACTTGCGTTGCAAATATTGCGGAAATGGAAAGTGCTATTGATGTACGGGTTTCACAGGTTGGACTCGTAATCAGGGGCTCTTATTGGTAGCCAATAAAACGATGCTAATAATACATAGAAAGAGCATTTCCGTGAAGACATGCACTTTTGATATGGAACATTGTCTATTGACAATAACAAACTGAAAAAAAGAGTAAATTAGAATGTCAGTGATGTTTGTTGCAAGATTCTCGTGTGTGTCGTTTAAGAGATATCACTTGTACCATACCTGTGGTAGTATACACTAAAGGACAGCACAAGTATATACAATAGTAATGTCGATTCTGACCAGTAATGAGACAACTGACCATCACAGATTGTGTTCAATATGACCACCTGCAGCGGCAATAGACACCTCCATTCTGGTAAGGAATGACTGCTGCATACGTGCCAGCATTTCAGCGGAGATGTCCGAGCTGGCTGCAGTAATACGTCGTTGCATATCGTCGGATGTAACTGATATGTCCTTGTAGACAGTATCTTTAAGCTTTCCCCTACAAAAAAGACCATAGGCGTCAAATCAGGGAAACAGATCGGCCAACGAACAGTTCCTCTACGTTGAATCCAGCGATATGGAAACATTTCGTCAAGACATGCTCTAGTAGTTCGTGCACTATGGGCTGGACAGCCATCATGTTGGTACTACAAGTTCTTCCTAGTGGAACTCTTCTAGCGCCCGTTGAAGATGGTCTGTTAGGTAGCTGCGATACTTGAGCACGTTCAGCGTTCTGTCTTTGAAAAAAGGGCCATCAGCTGATGGTTCACTACCACAAATAAGATGTCTATAATTCAGAGACGCTGTCGTTCCACCTGACAAGGCCAACGGGGATAGTCAACAGACCAATAGTGCGTATCTCGGCTGCTTACCTGGCCATGATTGATAAATGTGGCTTCATCACTAAACAAGATACGTCTGGAGTATACTGTCTTAATGCCCAGTACAGAAATTAACAAGTCTCTCATAACCGTTTCCCGAGCAGCTCTTAATGGAAAGTGACGTGACAGGGATGGAACCTATGTCGATGGAGAATGCATAGGATATTTGCCTGACTCATGCCACTTCCTCGTGCATTTGTGTGGGAACTATCGTCCAGATTTACTACAGCAGAAGCAAGACCATTATTTCGCCGCTCTTCTGCCGTTACTTGTTTCCTTCTGTTACGTCGTCTAGGTGTTACACTACCATTTTCACGTAATCTGTTGAAGAGGTTGATAAATTACTGCCGAGCTGGTTGACGTCTTGCTGCTTACACCGTACAAGAAAGAGCTGCGTTCTTCCTACACTCTCCACCATGAACATGTCTTTTTTTTCTGCATTGGTAAATCTCATCGTACATTCACGACCTACTGTAATGCATGGAGTGACACAGTAACCGACTAGCAAGTCACAATGGACTCAAGAAACACTCAAACACGCTGTGAACAAACGTAATAACACCGTACCTAGGAACTGCGCGGGTTGAATTGCACAAACATAGCCGGTGCTTAAGTTAGAGAAAATACGATGTCTCGTAAATGATTCGTACTAGAGTCCTGCAAAAAATACAACTGACATTCGATTTAGCTTACTTTTAGTTTGTTAAAGTCAATAGGGGTTTTATCATTTAAGCTGAGTATGTTTCCACAGAAAATACACTTTCTAAGTATTATTACCATTTCTTGATTGGCTAACAATACGAGTCCCTGACTACCAATCCATTCTGTGAAACCCCCGCATCTATAGCACTTTCCATTTCCGCAATATTTACGGTGTACGTTTTAGGTGATTCACTATATATAATGGTCACATGTCCTTATGTACTTCCGAAACCACTTTTATGTCTGAAGATTTCTCTCCAACATTCAACGAAAAACTGTGTTCTTGTTGATGCGGCCCGCCACGAATTCGTCTGTTGAGCCAACCTCTTCATCTCAGAGTAGCGCTTTCACCAAACGTCCACCATTACTTCTTGGATGTATTCCAAATTATGTTATCCCCTATAGTTTTTCTTCCATATCACGTGTCCTATCATCCTGTCTTTTTCTCTTGTCAATGTTTTCCACATACTTTAACATTCTGCGTGGTGTCTGTTTGTTCTATATCGTGTCTCCCTACCACTTTCGCGCAACGACGCTCTGAGCGTGTTTTTTAGGGAATTGACTAGTTTGAACCTGGGACCTGTTGCTGGTAAGGAGACGCCAGACCACACATCACATGTAGATTTCAGAAGAGTTCAGTGAGACTAGCGATGATATAACCAAATACTTAATGATTTCAGCGTCAGCTTCACTGCACTCCCTGTAAAAGAATCTTAATACTAACTAAATTTAGTGGAAGGGGTTGGATTTGCCTGACACCTTACAATAGTTCTCTCTTCGTCGATTCTGCAAAAAACCTCCTCATTTCTTACCTTATCAGTCCCGCTACTGTTCAGCATTCTTCAATAGCACAACATTTAAAGGTCTTCGATTCTCTTCTTCTCTAGTTTTATTGCACTGCATGATTTACTACGCCATCTTCAGGCCCTGCATACAGACAATAATGACATCAGTATGAAATAGATAACCAGAAATGGGGCGTGGTGCAAGTCCCATATGCAGTGGTAATATGTAATAACATAACAATACCAAAGTTACATAAAGTTGCAGATAAATTAAGAAAAAAAAAGAGAACAGTTTCACACTGTATTAACTTAAACTAGGGAGAAAGTATATAATTTTTATAGTCGTGAAAAAGGAGTCTACTAAACGAGGTCAATATCTCATGTTATGCATAGAAAATCAAGGTATAATTAGCCTTATTCCGTGATTTTCCCGTAAAAAAACTGCAGTAAAACATACAGTCATATACTAACATAAACAAATTGAACGTAAAAGATTATGCTATCACATATTAGTAAAACATATACCACATGATGGAGGTCAGTCCCATAACCCCCTGTATCATCATGATCCACGTGCTAGTAATAACTAATAAAAGTAGATAGACAGTGCCTGAAGATGGGGTAGTAATTCGCCGAAACTGGTAGCCAAATAAAATAAGTTGAAAATTAGACGGCTGAAAGGAATTTGATTTGACATACTGTTTTCGATAGTTGCTGGAAATATTAGAATACAATGCTTTTGCCGAGATGGTTACAACTGACAGAATGTTAATAAAGTACGAAAGTTATTGGATGAAACGTGTGCACGGTGTTCTTTTTTGTGGGAAACAGTCTCTGTCAAGTAAAAGCAGATAATACATTTTTCTAAACGTAGAAAGAAAATTCCAAAGCATTCTTCAAAGTGAATCTTTCTATGTAAATAAAAGAGAAGAATCTAGTTACCATATATATTTTTATGTTGGACGGGCAAATACAGATAAAAGGAAGCTAACTGCAAAATAATCTGGTGCAAGATAAAAAATACTTCAATTAATCAACGAAGAAAGAAGTAGAGAAGGTAGGAATACAACAAAATAAGTCACCTTGGAATCTAATAAATATAATGTGCAGAGAAGATAAGGCAAAATGGCTACAGAAAAATGTAAACAAATAAAAAATGTAATGGTTATAGAAAGGACAGATTAAGAAAACTGAATTTGAGTTTTATGCTTCTTTTCAGATGCAAAAATGTTCTAATGTGTGTAAATTCCTAAGGGACCAAACTGCTGAGTTCATCGGTACCTAGACTTACACAAGCGAACTATCTAACTTATGCTAAGAACAACACACACACCTATGCCCGAGGGAGGACTCGAACGTCCGGGGGAGGCTCGCGCAATCCGTGACATGGCGCCCGAAACCACGCGGCCACTCCGCGCTGCTTTCAAATGCATACTTTCAGTTTTATCAGTGCAAATTTTAGTCTGAGACTAATATTGAGTGTAATATTACTTCTTTCCGAGTTCCTGGGTGACTTTTCAAACGACAGTTTTTACTTAAGCTTCTCAGTGAAACCTTTAGACTGTACTCTGATTGTGTACATAATGTAACTTTATGCTCACTAGTGGCTGTATGTAGCTATTACTTGTACCGCATATGAAGCTCCTGTGTTGGATCTACGAGCGTTATTAACACACTGTATGCTATCCTCATAAACATAACGCATCTGTTCTACCAAATGTGAATAATCTCAATACTTTGATCTCTAATGGAAAACATTTGCACTGTCGCTAACTAAATATCAGAATGTTAGTATAATCTCAATAGAATCACTGTATCCTAAGTGCACAAGCCAAGTCCCGTTCGGGTTCTAATATTGACTTTGGATTACCTGGGCGCAAACCAGCAAAATGTTTTAGCTTGCCAGTGCTTACCTGTAATAAATCACGCTGCTTGCAGTTGTTAAAATAATTCTACCTTGTGCCATATAAGATACGGTTTCAGCCAAAGAAACAGTTAACAGTCAGATCTTTCGAAATGCAATGCGAGACCGAAATACTTTTCTTTCAAAACTTTTGGATAGCAAGTGGGATTGAGGTTCCGGGTGGAATAATTTGAAAACTAATTTAACCTTAATTTTATGTTCGTTAACCAAACTAGAAAATATGAAAAAACATTCCTACAACATTAAATATTGTTGTTAGCAAATTGTTATAGTTTGGAAGTAAACAGTAAATTTACATAGTTAGTTCTTCGACAAAGCTTTTATGAAACTTAATTCATTAAATAAAATGTTTATTCGTCATTTAAAAATGAAAAGAGGGAAAGAGTGATTTCTTTCTTTCTTGAGTTCATGCATTTACAAGATATTGAAACAACAGTAGCCCAACAACCAAACAATGTGAGTCGCGAACATTTACAAACCAAAATTAAAAATTTTCGCTGAACACGACGTCTCACCTTCTGCAGAGCTAGCATTTACGGCTTATTATTACCTTACTTTACCAATTACTAACTCCAGCAACAGCATTATGGAATTTGGCCTCAGCACCACTAAACAGGTCCACTTCAAACCAAGACGGACAACCCAGTCTCTCTCTCTCTCTCTCTCTCTCTCTCTCTCTCTCTCTCTCTCTCTCTCTCTCTGCATCTATATCTCTCTGACGCGTACTACCCACTTGACAATAGCATACGCTTTGGAATCCAGAGAACGTCCTTCATAAATGTACTCGAAAGAAACGTTATCTGCATCCAGTATCGTAGACAAAATTTTTAGTTCGAATACTCTAACAGCGTTTCAAAGTGTCAGATAACCTCCGGCGGAATAACCAACAAAGCCGTCTGCCTTAAAGAGTGAAGGAGAAATTCACCTTTTAAACGTAGAGAAGAGAGCGAATAAGGCCTCTAAGAAGAGCACTGTCCGTGACGGGCAGAAGATATGGACGTCGATTTGGAAGGCAAAGAATCCAGTACTACAGCCAGAGTTTGACAGGGTTTTGGAAGACTTGAGGTGACATCAGGTAGAAAGCATAATAACATTTCCTCGGCATTTATAAACTCTCTGGAGTAAATGGCAGCTAAGCGACTATTCAAGGAGGAGATGGACACAGAAAGGGGGAAGAGTAGATGGGCAGAAACCGAGGGAACAAGGAGTTGGACTGTTAGAAGACTGGAATAAATAAATACCAGAGCAACGCCGAGTTTCTCAGCTGGTAACGGAATTAAAAGTTAGGTTTAGCAGTGGGACTAAAATTCAGGGTAAAACAACGTCAACAATAAGATTCGCTGTTGACATTGCTATCCTCTGTGAAAACCAGAAATAATTACAGGCCAAACTAAGAAGAGTGAACACGAAATATGGACTGTGGGTAAACCGAAGAAGACGAAACTAACTGTGAGCGGCAGGAAAGAGATTAGTGGTGAACTTAAAATCAGAATTGAGGACCACGAAACAGACGAAGTGAAGGATCTCTGCTACCTTGAAGCAGACTAGTACAGACAATGAGGACTTCCTGGCAAAAATTAATCTACTGTGATCAGTTTGGTCCTTAATATGAGGAAATTATTTCTGAGAAATCGTGTATGGAGCATAGTATGGCATGGAAATGAACGGTAGCCTATGGTTGGGGAGGGGGGTGGGGGGATGGGGGCGGAAAAGAAGTGAATAGAAGTGTTAGAGATAAGTGGTGCTCTAGAAGGATGCTGAAAATTAGCAGGACTGATAAGAAATGAGGAAGTTCTCGGCAGAATCGGTGAGGAAAGAAATGTATGAAAACACTGACAACAAAGAAGGGACAGGATATTAGGATATATGATAAGAAATTCGGGAACAACCTCCATGGTATTTGAGGAAGCTGTGGAGGGTGAAAACTGAAGAGAAAGATCTATGTCGGAGTATATCCACGAATGACGTAGGGTGTAAGTACTGGTGTGAGAAGAATAGGTTGGTACAGGAGAGACAGTAGTGACAAAACGCACAAACCACAGAACCGATGATCTTAAAGAAAGTTTTTTACCTCTTTTCTTGTGAAATGTAGTAACTACAGCTCTGTTCTGCTTTTAGAGTACTAACTCCAAACTTAATTTTGTTTATATTTTGGTCAGGTTGTACTGTTTTACGTTTCCCTCGGCTTTAATGATTCCTGTTGTGTCACAATCAATAAAAATTATCGGTATTCAGTGAACTTCATTTGTTTCTCTTACAATAAAACAGTAGAAAAATAATAACGCATTTGCAGTGTTCATAAAATAAAACACCTACTTTAGAAGTGCCCAGTTATGATCTAGATAAGGACATCGGTTGAAGCGTCAAGTGGACACACTTGCTGGCAAGAGCTGTTGAAGAGGACCGACCTCGTGCGCGGTGGCAATGTGTGATGGGACTTGAAGTGGACGGAAGACTTCAGTGTAAGACGAGGACCCATAATCCAAGGTAGTTTATTTCACAAACGCGACAAATGAATAGTCACGGTTTTTTTAAGTGTTATAATCATGTGAGTTGTGGTCAAGTCTTCGAAGTAAACGCTTCAATAACGAATTCGTGCAATCCAGATATTGAAGGCTCTAGTATGCAAATATCGATGTATCTGATTATATGTGAAGTGCACGGGGGCCGAAGAAAGCATTATTGAGATGCGGAAACAGGTTGTCTAAACAAAATAACTTTTCAAAACGGACAGCCGTATGGCGATTTTACTTGGTAAATGTGAGTGGTGTGTTGGCATTCTTATGAGAGTATTTTCTCTCGAAATCTGATCTGCATTACAGTGTTTTAAATGCTTCCGATTGTTACCAGTAATGTTTAACAAATGGACTTCGTATCATAACGATGGAAAATGCTAGAGGCTTGGGTAGCGCAGTTGGCAGAGCCCTTCCCCGCGAAAGGCAAAGGTCCCGAGTTCGAGTCTCGATCCAGTTATCTACCAGAAAGTTTCAGCATCGAAAATACTCCGCGTAAGTTCGTCCCCATTATTTACTTGCTGAGCATAAGTAAGTTCCTTCATATGGGCCCAAAAGTAAAAATCTAGTGGATTTAAATCAGGACTGCGTGCTGGCATCGACGTGGACCAAAACGTCCTATACATCGTCCTAGAAATCTTACATTCAAAAATCTTCGTACTCTGTTACCAATGTGGGGTGGAGCACCACTGGGAGCAACCACGTGCTATGACGTACGGCTAGGGGAATATTTTCTAATAACCCAGGTAGTAATGTTCCCTCTAGAAAGGTTCGGTAACTGTTAACGGTCAATCATGTAGGTGAAATCTGAGGCCCAATACCGTAATCGTCTACTTGACCCGCCAAAACATTTATGAAAAAGTGGCACTGAAAATCTTTTTTCTATTACTTGGCGCGTATTGTGCACACTCCACGTATTCATGTTATGGAAGTTGGTTATTCCGTCGCCAGTGAGACACGCTTCATATGTGACGAGTATTTTGTTTACAGAATCTTGCTGAGCACTTTGTAACAAAAACCACTCTGAGAATTCTCGCCGAGGAGGGAAATCTTTCTCTTGCAACGATTATGGGCGTTGATTGTGGTAAGGCTGTAGACGCTTCTCTTTCAAAGTGCCATGAGTGACAGTGTGCTATACACGCACTTGGCGGGCAATGCTTTTAGTACTCGGGGTAGTATGAACGTGGATGAGGTGCAGTATTTGTTCCTCAGCTGCCAACGGACGTTTTTCGCGTTGTGGGTCTCTGCCTTCCGCGCGGTGTAGTAAAGAGCCAATAGTTCTCAATCCATGCAAATTAAATACGAGGGCATTTCGAGAAGTAAAGATATAATGGCTCGCAGTCCTTAAATAGAACATTTATTTAGAAAACGTCAGTTACATCTTATTAGCTGGATTATTTGTTATTTTTCGACATAATCACCACAGATATCCAAACATTTGTTAAGTCGGTGCACAAGCTTTTGTGTCCCACAGTCATAGAAGGTTGCTGCCTGTTGTCGGAACCACATTTCAACTTTATCTTTGATCTCTTCATTGTCGTGGACCGATTTTCCACCAAGATGTGACTTCAGCTAACGGAAGACATGGAAGTCGGTGGGCGCAAGGTCCGGGCTGCATGGCAGATGGTCCAATACGTCCCATTTGAATTGCTTGAGAAGTGCTTTTGTTACGAGCGCTATGTGAGGCCGAGCGTTGTCAGAAGCAAGCGGACTCCACTTGTCAGCATTCCCCTGCGTTTGTTTTGAAGTGCCCTTCCAAGACGGTTCAAAGTCTGGCAATATGCAGCAGCATTAATTATCGTTCCAGGAGGCATAAATTCCAACAGAAGAATGCATTGTCTGTCCCAAAAAACAGAAGCCATGATTTTCTTCGCTGAAATCGACGTTTTGCATTTCTTGGCTTTTGGTGAATTCGAATGGCGCCATTGCATTGATTGTTGCTTGGATTCATGTGTGTGGTGATAAACCCACGTCTCGTCACCTGTTACAATGTGATCAAGGAACTCATCATCTGCTTCAGCATAGCGTGTGAGGAAGTCGTACGTACTTGTAAGCTGTTATTCTGACGTGATGTACTTAATAATAAAGCGAAAGCATATCACAACAGATGATGCGTTTCGCACACAGAATTAAGGGCAAAGATAACTACTGCACTTTGTTAAGAATGAAATAATGGAGTAAAAGTAGAGAATTATGATGATACAAACTTTTGGAGAACAGCGACAAATGTCGATCGTGCAGGAAGTCTTCATTGTTGGAAGCCTTCTCGATAAATTGGTGCCGCTGCCTTCGCAACACCCTTTGCGGGATAAATTAAATTAATATCGCATAGTGTGGTGATAGTAAATCTCCCTTCCATTCTAACGTTTAACAGAGTTGCGATAACGTCTACAGAGGTAACTCCACAACAACTGCCGACAATCGGCGTACTACAGTGACTCAACCACGCAGGCCGTCGTGGCCCACGTGTTTGCGACTCACGCTCGTGATGTCAGTACACGCAGTTGTGATGTCTACTTTGAAACCTTCCCGTCTCCTCTATACCTCTTTTATTATTGATAACATTCCCTTTTACAATAACCTATATAACCTTCCCTTAGGATTTCTATCTCTTGCTTAATAATAACAAATGAAATCTTCCGTCTGAAATTTATTCTCTTTCTCAATCTTCGCATACAAATTTAATTGCTGCTTATTAAAAGTGATTTTCTGATTATTTCGACGAAACATAGCATTTGTCGTCGTCGTGGTTCTCAGTCGTTATCTGCAATAACCCAAATCGGTTCCTTACCTTTTTTTACTGTTACTGGATCGCCATCTGACTGCTACATCGAACTGCAACATGAATATACTTTCTCTGGTTTACTATATTAACTGCTGGTGGGCTGTCATAATAAGTGGCTGTATTTATTACCAAAGCTGACGTTATTCTTTAATTAATTTGACTGGAGTTACGTAATTCATAGTTACACTTTTTCTTGCCAACAAAAAATTTTTGCAAATGGTTTTTGGGATGGATTATGATAAGTTACTTAAAAATTCTGGCAAAAATTGATTATGTTCTGAAAACGCTTCAAATATTTACTCTTGGTAATGAAATGATTTTACAAACGTTCAAATGGGACTTACTTTTTACAATAATCTTACAACTAGCATTGCGCAAACATACCATCAGTAGTCTTGAGTTTCGCAAAGAAAATAATCCAATAATATTTGTTCCTCTTACGATAATACTTAGTTGATGTCTCTGTACATCCTTTTATAATCTCTTGTAAATCATAGCTGGTGGCTGGCAGGCACACTACTCCGCTCAACCTCTCGCTTCAGACCTGCTACCAACTAGCTTCACATCTCGCTTAATACTAACATCCTACGAACGCTAAAGTGCGGTCTCTCCTGCCAACAATGCTTTCTGGTTCAGACAATCTCTGCTACCATTACAAAATGTGTCAATGCGCGGTCTTTCCCGCTCTTTTCCTAAAATGTATCCATACGCGGTTTCTCCCGCCCTTTTTAAAATTATATCAACAATACTTTGGCGCAGACATTCCCTGCTACCACAATTATTTCCAATATGATAAATATTAATTATTCCTACTTAATCCTATTAATAAAATATAAATATCTTTCATAAATTGTGATTTGGCAATCGACAATAGAAATATACACGTCTTACATAATCCTCCACTAGGTTTCCTTAAAATTTTCCTACGTCGTTAAGTCATTTGGACTTGACGTAAGGAGAAAATTTTGTTATAGAAATATGTGTAGTAATAAGTAATGATAGAATATTTCTTTCAACAAAGCACATACATGTACTATCATAAGAATTTGTTTTCTTAAGTCTATCAAAGAGAATACATCAAAATATACAAATATTATGAGTCTGTAAGTTGGAAGTGTACATTGGGTAATAAAAGTTATTTATATCTCTAATAGTAATTGATGGAAAAAAATTAGAAAATAGTTTATGTTTCATTTTTATTTTTTATTTTTTTGTAAAATTGACTTGTATTAGTACCATATTCAAGGAAGGAAAAAAAAGGAATTGGATTGCATGGTCAAAGCACTGGCAACTGTCTGTGAATGCACTCAAAAGTCCGTTTCTTTCCCTCACATAGCACAACACCAGGATTCGGCATGTGATTTCGTCGTCTCTTTAATTAATAGTTTTAGTGTAACCGAACACTAAGTTAACCATCGATTTGCCTGTGTTGCCGCAGCTACATCAGGCTCAAGTTCCATCTCCAACTATCCATTAGTAGTGATGGTGTGCATCTTGGTATGCAAGCACCTATTGACATACACCATGACTGTGGTATGCATCTTGGTATGCCGACACCTCATAGAAAACATCGTAGATTGAAGTAACGTGGTTCACTATTCACTTTGTTTGTGCTCCATAACCATGGGGATGCACAGGAATTAAGGTACAGGTATAATCATTTTGTCAAAAGTTTCACAGATATGGTTGATCCCCTTATTACCAAATTTTACATCATCTCTTTCCTCTGTGCTCATAAAATTATCTATTTTACGTTTAAAAGGACAAAATATTTCACCTTGTGTGACTGTAGATAAAGTTTATAGTTTTAAACAATTACATAGAAAAATACATTTTCCATCTGTAGTTAATTCAGCCTACAATACATATTACATTACGTGACAGTCAAAAACATAAACAAATATTTCTGTAAATGGAATTTAGTGGTACATTTAGGCATCAAAATTTTAAATAAAATAGACAAGTACATTTATACAAACTATGTCACTTTCTGTGAATCTAAATAAATCATAATCTGGTGCTCATATAAATAATTACATAAAGACACTGTTATATTACTTCACAGGTTGTGAATTCAGTTTTTGAAATATGAAAGTAAATATTGACAAAATATGTCACTTTCTGTGACTTCAGTATGTTCGGTAATGTGTTCGTCAGTTACGAGTAATATTGTCAGTCGACTATATATTATGTTTGAGTTGTGTAGCACACATCGTCATTGTTATTTAAGAGAAAACATTTGTATTTTGCGTAGAGTGCGAATCAGTATGTTTACATTTGGTGTGATCTGTTTTTCCTATGTATGTATCTGATGTAAAAGATATCATGTTCAATGCAGAAAAATTTTTCGAATAGCAATGCACATATAGTAAGCAATTTAATGTGATTTCTCCATCTGTAGTTATCAAAATAAACCATTACTAAATTATATTCCTTACATACTAACATCTTCATTCTCCTCTCTCATTTGTACCTCGTGTCATCTCTCTGCATAGTCTATAATAAAATATTCATTGTTAATAATCATCAGCGCACAGCATGACTTCAATATCTCTCTGTATTACCTATAACAAAATATTCATGGTTAATAATCGTCAGCGCACGGCATGACTTCATCTCTCTGCATCTGGAAAATCGCGTCAGCTCTCGGCATGACCTGCAAAGCATTTATCCACATTTCTCCATATTCAATACTTATATTATAATTAAAACTACGTTTATTTTCGTAAACTGTGACAACAATGCTATATGCACGGGTTAAAGAATAAATCTAATTGCTACTACTGTATAAAAATATTTGTACGTGTTAAACATTTACTTTTAAAGTAGCCCTGTTAATTACTTCACTTACCTTACATAATGCGAAATAAACGTCCTGCGAGAACGCTTTTAAGGCTGCTATTAATGTTCAGTGTATTTATCTGCGGTCGAATCGAGGTGACCTGTTGTGCACGTAAATAACCCATTAATAGCTCACTGTATTCGGGCTTGCTGGAATGTGTCAAAAAGCTCATTGTTATACTCTTTCTATATGTATCCCTGTAAGGAGGTTTTTCTATTTTAAGAATTTCTTTATGTTTGACTTATGATGGTTTCCTCTCGATTTTTTTGTACTGAGTGTCTCAATGTGTACTGCACTAGCGTGTGGAATATTTCGAATTCTGTACGGTCCTGCGTGTAGAGGTTCAAATTTTTTGCATCGTTTCTTGCCTTTGTGTGACAGATAATGGGTACGAACAAGTGCCTTATCGCCAATCTCGTACTTGTGTAATCTACTTACCTGCTTCTGCTGTCTCTTCGGACGATCTGCAGCTCGTTTAATATTCGCTAGTGCCATGTCTACTATCTCACAATGACGAAGTCTACGCTTCTTTGGAAAAGTAATCATTTCATTAAGTTTATTCGGTGGGTCTTTATTCGTCAGTATTACAGTTGGTGAGAGCATCGTTGACTCATTAGGTATTGCATTTATTACTTCTGTTACGCAGATTGTGTAGCTGTGTACCGTTTGAATCAGTTTCGGCACGTAATGTAGACACACTGTTTGACTGCATTATAGTGGTTTCGTTGCTGAAACTATTATGTCTGCTACGCGTAATTTGTGACTGTGTAGCGTCTGTTGTATTTAAAAACAAATTATTTTGCACTAATGTCTCATTATCAATTGGAATTTCTGAAGCTGATTGTTCGTCAAAAGAATCCATATTATTACTGCTCTCGAATGTCTGTTCACCTAATGTTTCACTACCGCGTTTTTCACACGTATTATTTCTGTCTATGCCTGAAAAGAATTTCTCGTCACTATTTTCTACTCTTTTATCGCTTTGAGAACGAGTAATTATTCTGCGGGACATTGTTTATAATTAACACACGCAACAAAATATGTCACTGTTCAAAGCGGATTTAACACTGAAAAAATACTTTTCAACGCAGAATCAATAGAGCAGAATTGCCGATGGGCTGTGAATTAAAGGTATACAGTTTAGTATAAGCGTTGCGCCACTTAACACTAGCTTATTCATACAATTGTCAGAGTCAGTATATTCATTTTCACAGTAGATTCATTACAGAGTCTTACCGATTGGATGTCGCCAAGTGAAACCTTCCCGTCTCCTCTATACCTCTTTTGTTATTGATAACATTCCCTTTTACAATAACCTATGTAACCTTCCCTTAGGATTTCTATCTCTTGCTTGATAATAACAAATGAAATCTTCCGTCTGAAATTTATTCTCTTTCTCAATCTTCGCATACAACTTTAATTGCTGCTTATTAAAAGTGATTTTCTGATTATTTCGACGAAACATAGAATTTGTCGTCGTCGTGGCCCTCAGTCGTTATCTGCAATAACCCAAATCGGATCCTTACCTTTTTTTTACTGTTACTGGATCGCCATCTGACTGCTACATCGAACTGCAACATGAATATACTTTCTCTGGTTTACTATACTCTACAATACTATACTGGTGGGCTGTCATAATAAGTGGCTGTATTTATTACCAAAGCTGCCGTTATTGTTTGATTAATTTGACTAAAGTTATGTAATTCATGGTGGCACTTTATATACACAACAAAAAATTTTTGCAAAGTTATATGTTGATGGTTTTTGGGATGGATTATAATCAGTTATGCAAAAATGCTGGCAAAAATCAATTATATTCTGAAAACGCTTCAAATATTTTCTGTTGGTAACGAAACGATTTTACAAACGTTCAAATGGGACTTACTTTTCACAATAATGTTACAACTAGCATTGTGCACACATACCTTCAGTAGTCTTGAGTTTCGCAAAGAAAATAATTCAATAATATTTGTTCCTCTTACGATAATAGTTAGTTGATGTCTCTGTACATCCATTTATAATCTCTTGTAAATCATAGCTGGTGGCTGGCAGCCACACTACTCCTCTCAACCTCTCGCTTCAGACCTGCTACCAACTCGCTTCACATCTCGCTTACTACTGACATCCTACGAACGCTAAAGTGCGGTCTCTCCTGCCAACAATGCTTTCTGGTGCAGACAATCCCTACTACCATTACAAAATGTATCAATGCACGGTCTTTCCCGCTCTTTTCTTAAAATGTATCCGTACACGGTTTCTCCCGCCTTTTTAAAATTATATCAACAATACTTTGGCACAGACATTCCCTGCTACAACAATTATTTCCAACATGACAAATATTAATTATTCCTACTTAATCCTATTAATAAAATATAAACATCTTTCATAAATTGTGATTTGACAATAGACAATAGAAATACACACGTCGTACAACTTTTCAAAAAGCATTGTCCCGGGATGAACTGCTTTTTTTCTGAGCCAAACGTAAGAATTGGACGAACGTGTTACTGGACGTTGTAACACTCCGGTTTAATCTACTGACTTATCCCGCTCGATCGGGATCTGATAGCAGCCCAAATAGATAATAATTAATGTGACCGTGTACCTAATGGGGCTGGCAATCGGATTGGACTGCTACGGAGATGTTACATTCCATTTTGTCCTTCTCAAATGCTGTAATAAAGAAATGTCTGGTGCCAAGAAGAACGACAACACAGCTTCATTAATCAATGACCTATATTTATCACAAAAACACAAAGTAAGGAGACAGCCACTGCCTTCGTCGTACAGAATTAATAACGGCTAATCTCAGCACAGGCCCTTTAGTTATTCATTATCGTCACACGCAATTTCAATCATTGTAATCCAACACTACAATCCAACACTGCAATCCAACACTGCAATCCAAATGATGCTGGTGCGGTAGACGCGTAATTACAAATATCGGCACAAAAATATCACTGAATCACACTAGCAATTATACTTTTTCACTTTCCCGAATATTCCTAACACAAAGGGGTTAAACCACGGCGATGGCCACTCCCTTTGTCGGTACGGTCTTGCATTCCAGCAACAGACCTCCACCCGGCTCGGCCCACAGCACGTACCACACTCTACTGTCTCAACACTCGCTCTCGCTCTCGCAACCCGACACACACTATCGATTGTTTGTCCTGTCGACCTGTGCTGTCGCAAAACTTATAGTAAGGGCCTACGGACCCCTTACATCCCCGCCCTCAAAAACTTCTTTGAAGCCACAGGCGTAAAAGAATCGGTTAGGGAATTAGACATCACTACATATGAACAAAACACACAGTGCAAATAAGTAATGAAATTACAATCACCAAGAAAATCCTAGACTCCGGTAGTGGACTGCCTCTACAATAATATTCTACAAAAAGTTATTACATCTCAAAAATATGGCACTGTCCAAATAACACACAACATCAATCCTACTTTCTTAACATAGCATGGTAAATACACTCCTGGAAATTGAAATAAGAACACCGTGAATTCATTGTCCCATGAAGGGGAAACTTTATTGACACATTCCTGGGGTCAGATACATCACATGATCACACTGACAGAACCACAGGCACATAGACACAGGCAACAGTGCATGCACAATGTCGGCACTAGTACAGTGTATATCCACCTTTCGCAGCAATACAGGCTGCTATTCTCTCATGGAGACGATCGTAGAGATGCTGGATGTAGTCCTGTGCAACGGCTTGCCATGCCATTTCCACCTGGCGCCTCAGTTGGACCAGCGTTCGTGCTGGACGTGCAGACCGCGTGAGACGACGCTTCATCCAGTCCCAAACATGCTCAATGGGGGACAGATCCGGAGATCTTGCTGGCCAGGGTAGTTGACTTACACCTTCTAGAGCACGTTGGGTGGCACGGGATACATGCGGACGTGCATTGTCCTGTTGGAACAGCAAGTTCCCTTGCCGGTCTAGGAATGGTAGAACGATGGGTTCGATGACGGTTTGGATGTACCATGCACTATTCAGCGTTCCCTCGACGATCACCAGTGGTGTACGGCCAGTGTAGGAGATCGCTCCCCACACCATGATGCCGGGTGTTGGCCCTGTGTGCCTCAGTCGTATGCAGTCCTGATTGTGGCGCTCACCTGCACGGCGCCAAACACGCATACGACCATCATTGGCACCAAGGCAGAAGCGACTCTCATCGCTGAAGACGACACGTCTCCATTCGTCCCTCCATTCGCGCCTGTCGCGACACAACTGGAGGCGGGCTGCACGATGTTGGGGCGTGAGCGGAAGACGGCCTAACGGTGTGCGGGACCGAAGCCCAGCTTCATGGAGACGGTTGCGAATGGTCCTCGCCGATACCCCAGGAGGAACAGTGTCCCTAATTTGCTGGGAAGTGGCGGTGCGGTCCCCTACAGCACTGCTTAGGATCCTACGGTCTTGGCGTGCATCCGTGCGTCGCTGCGGTCCGGTCCCAGGTCGACAGGCATGTGCACCTTCCGCCGACCACTGGCGACAACATCGATGTACTGTGGAGCCCTCACGCCCCACGTGTTGAGTAATTCGGCGGTACGTCCACCCGGCCTCCCGCATGCCCACTATACGCCCTCGCTCAAAGTCCGTCAACTGCACATACAGTTCACGTCCACGCTGTCGCGGCATGCTACCAGTGTTAAAGACTGCGATGGAGCTCTGTATGCCACGGCAAACTGGCTGACACTGACGGCGGCGGTGCACAAAGCTGCGCAGCTAGCGCCATTCGACGGCCAACACCGCGGTTCCTGGTGTGTCAGCTGTGCCGTGTGTGTGATCATTGCTTGTACAGCCCTCTTGCAGTGTCCGGAGCAAGTATGGTGGGTCTGACACACCGGTGTCAATGTGTTCTTTTTTCCATTTCCAGGAGTGTATTTTTTATAAACTTATCTTACCAAAAATTTCCAAAAACTCTTCACTTTCAAAGGTTTGTATGAGTCATTAACTACATATCTGTTATAACTTGCTATAGCAAAGACAAGAAAAGAAACTAGTTGAATGCCAGCTACCCCTTTGGTATGCCGTCCTTTCAGCGGGGTTTGTGCTGTCCATACTACTATCACTCTAATTTATAACTCACTTGGCCAACACTTATAAAAATTAAGGAAGAGATTCACAACTTGTTCATTACAGATTCCATAAATTTAAATGCTACATTGTACCGCTAAGCATGTCTTACATAATTATTTGCAACACTACAACTAATGTGGTCACCCAATGAAAAATTTTAAACTACTGATCATTTCATTTTGCCAAACCTTACTGCCATATGTGAATTGTTATCAAGAAAGCTTAGATGAGAGGTACAATATTTCCTGTTATATTCACATTAATTCAAATCCACTATATGGATATTTGTCATTCATTACTCAGTGCCAGAATCCTGCTTCTAAAGCTTGACCTACGTATAACCATAATTGACTCTGATAGCTAATTGGATACATGAATTACTAATTATTCATTAGTTACATTTTGTTTTATCAGCATACTTCAGATAAACATGTATACGTACAAATAACTTGCAAACGGATGTTGCTCATGTGCTAAATGACATACTTCAATATTTCAAACATCTCATACTCCATACTCTTCATTACACATAACTTAACACCAACTTCAACTGCAAATAAATATATATCTTCAACCTACATCAATCCTCCATATACTTCAATACTTCAAACATCTCATACTCAATATACATCATTACACATAACTCCCTCAACTTAATAGCAACTTCTACTGATATATATCTCTTCAACCAACATCAACCCTCCATATTTGCTGCAATAACCACATAAAAATACTACTTCAGGCTCCTTAACCTCTCTGTTCATCATTATTTCACATCATTTATTCGAACAACTATCTCCTCATGTATTTGTTTCTTTATATGCTCATCTACTTACAAGCTGATACACTACTTCAATTTTCTTACAACAGTTTGACCTTTTCATGTCTCATAAAACAACTCTATAAGATTACACAAAATCTTGTTTGACCAATTAGCTTCCCACGACATTTTGTACACATTAGCTTTCTTATCTGCTTCTCATTTTATTACTTCTGGCACTATTCACTTTGTAATGTACTCACACTAAACTGAGCTTTCAACTTATTGACTCTTTGACACCTCACACACTACATCAACAGTAACTACTTATCCTTATTTTAAGTCAACTATAAATTTACTACATGGTTCCTGACTGAATTACTTGGATGACCACTACCAATCCTAACTATTACTCACTAACTTTCTTAACCCTAGGATAGAGAAAGATGGTAGAAGAGTGACACTTGAAATTAGAAATAAAGTTTCACCCAGCTGGGAGTGTACCAGTCGCCACTTGGTATACCAGCGAAAGAGTTGCTAGCTCCCTACACCTAACTTTCTTCAATTCGTACCTCTTCCTCATCTGGGTTATCCCTGTTCTTGTGTGAGTAGTACCTTTTTATGTTTTCCACATGTTCCTTACCATGCACTCTCTTTGTTGGTGCATACTCCAACTCGACAGTGTTAGGATGACCAATTTTTATAATTCTGTATGGTCCCTTATAAACGTGGTTGAATTTATTTATTTCCGAGTTTATTTTCTTTGATTTTGCATGAACCTTTACTAGTACCAAATCTCCCACTCGGTAAGTTATCGGTTTCACTAGCTTGTCGTGTCTTAGTAGGTTTACTCTGGTCCTTGTCGCTCTCACTCCTGACCAGACCTCATCTTGAGTGTCATTCAGTTTTCCGGTCCTTCCGCCTCTTCTGTATGCACTGTGTCATTCATTCGCCTATCCCATCCTCTCTCATGATCTCTTGGTTCTTCATTCCTTCTCCAATCATTTCTCCATTGCTGTTCACCACCATGGTTCCTGTACCTATGGCCACCACCTCTTCCTCTATAATTTGATGAATTACCAAAATGATTCCTTGGGTCATTACTTCCCCTCGGTTTTGATCATTAGCCTGATTGTGTTCCTGTGATCGAATAGATTCCAACTGTTCCAGTATTTCCATCAAGGCCTCCCTATCTTTAATTAGGCTCCCGGATACAGTTTCTGCATTCTCTGGCTCATTCTTCTTTTTATTGCTGATATCATTACGTCATCACTCAGGGGTTGTTCCAAGGTCTCGTTCAATTCCCACAAATGTGTGGCAAACTCTCTCAACGTTCCTCTCCATGTATTAAGTGACTTGCGGTGGAGTAGGTCCTCAATTGCTGCACACTGATGACTTTTGGACCAGTATTTCTTCAAGAATTCCTCTTCAAACTGATCATAACTAGTAGTCCCTTCCTTTTTCCTGACTCCCCAAGTGAAGGCCTCACCTTCCATTCTATCTATTGCAAATTGAATCTTGTCTGAGTCTTTAAGACGTGCTGGGAAAACTCCTTTTAACCATTTCATAAATATCATTGGGTGCAACCCTCCTTTCGGTCTAAATTTCTGCCCTGTATTATTTTGGACGTACCGATTATCACTGCTCATCAAGGTAACTACTCTACCTTCCCCAACGGTTAAAGTGGCATTGCCAATTCGTTTATCCATTTCTTCTGTCTTGCTCTCCAATAGCTGCACTCCCTGTTGTAATTGCCTGACCTCCATTGCAACCCTCTTGTTATCCTCTTCTCGTTGCACGGCTATAGCATTTCTCAGATTGACAGCCACTTGGTTTTGCCTATCTCCTATCCCCTTAACCGCATCATTGCATTGTTTCTGCATTTGTGTCACATCGGCGATTCGATGATTGCAATTTGTTTCCACTTCGTTGATTCTTTCTCCCAATTCGGCTCTCGTTTCTTCAATATCGTCTTCCATCTTTTTCGTTAACTTTCCTTCCATCTTCTCCACATCTCCCTGGACTTGGTCTATGCTATTCTGTAGCTTCCTCTCTCTCTTTTCGACGTCCATCTTCAGTCGCTCTTGTAACGACTGCATTTCCTTCTTCAGACTACATTCCATCTTCATCTGCGATGTTTTGATCTCTTGTGCTATAGTTTCTTGTAAATCTTCCCTTAATGATTTTCGTAAATCTTCCTTTAGTGATGCATTGTTTTCTCGTAAACTTTTCTCTACTGATTTGTGGAATTTTTCTTCCCTTTCCCGTAAATCTTCCTTTAGTGATGCGTTGTTTTCTTTTAGCAAGGCTGCCAACATCGACCATATATCTGCACCCTCTGAAACTGGCTTATTTCTCATCGTTTGTCCCGGTGTCTCGGGATAACTGGTTGAATGTGCTAATGGGCTATCTAATGACACTCCATAATCACTGATTCCTGAATCATCTCTGTCTTCCTGTCCTACCCCTTTCCTTTCAACTACTGCCTCACAAACCTGCTTATCTTCAGTAGACATGTTTGTTTATTTTTAATGCACAGGTAAGTAATATAGAATAACCTCTAGTAACCCAAAACACTCCTAATTACCATGAAACTAATCAAACAGTACCTGAAGTATTTTTCAATTAATCCCTAAATTGATACAATATGCAGGAGCATCGAACATAACAACTCTCAAAACCTAATCACTCCAAATATCAATTTTCACATACACAGCTTATGTAAAATGTTTTAAATAAGATAAATCATACTATTCATAAAATCTCTACATATAAAATCCCCCAAAAACAATAAGCATATCTGTATAATTATCATTTAGACAGCGCAGTATGCATAAATAAGTATGCTCAATTTCATTTATCGCAAACTTTTCGGAAATTACTGCAATTGGGCACTTTTCCTAACTTGCAAGTCAGTTTACAAACGTTTATTTACCGCGAAAACTGCACGTTGCAACTTACTGTTATGTCAACCAGTCGTCTCCACTCACCAACCGACGTTACCACGAGTCGCGATGTTTTGACGTTTGAAGTGGGCGTGGCGCTGTACTGCTGCCGGAACCGCGTGAGGTCTGGCTGTGGTGGGACGTCGTAGTTCTCAGCCGGCCGCTCCGTGGCGCTGCAGGTGGGCGTAGTTTGTAGTTCGGCTGCTAGATGTCGGGACGGCGCTTGGTGTAGTGCGTCTGTGCTTGAACTACTCTTTGCACAGGTAGTTGGGATGACGTGTAAAATCACCTCGCAGATTGAAGCTCTTTGGTGCAACTGCTACATGGGTCTGTGAGACGTCACTCAACAATTGCGTCGCCACACGAATTGTCATCCACATAACAGTTTATGGGTCCACAAGAAGCTGTCCGATTTTCACTATTTAAAAAGCAATCCCAGTCAAAATATTATCACTAAACACTTCTTTAAAACTTTCGTGACGAATTCTTGGCTCGTTTTGGTCGTAATAATGTTCACACGTGTCTTTCTTTAATGTTCACCTTTCACAGTTTTTCGTGCGGATTTATGCGTTTGCACATTACAACACAGTTTATCGACACTGTTATTCTCATCTAATATGGCAGGAAAAAAAAACAGTTTATTCACAATCGTAAGATATTATTACTTCGTATTGTTCAAAAATGCACTGATTCTTGTCGCGATTTGAAAGTTTATGCTCTGTCCCGATTCAACATTGGAAAATTTTTTCTCACGTTAAATAAGATAATATTACCTATTGTTCTTTGCGATTCGTCCGAAAATTGCACTTGTCCTTTCACGGTAAGCCAAGGGTGTAACACTCCGGTTTAATCTACTGACTCATCCCGCTCGATCGGGATCTGATAGCAGCCCAAATAGATAATAATTAATGTGACCGTGTACCTAATGGGGCTGGCAATCGGATTGGACTGCTACGGAGATGTTACATTCCATTTTGTCCTTCTCAAATGCTGTAATAAAGAAATGTCTGGTGCCAAGAAGAACGACAACACAGCTTCATTAATCAATGACCTATATTCATCACAAAAACACAAAGTAAGGAGACAGCCACTGCCTTTGTCGCACAGAATTAATAACGGCTAATCTCAGCACAGGCCCTTTAGTTATTCATTATCGTCACACGCAATTTCAATCATTGTAATCCAACACTACAATCCAACACTGCAATCCAACACCGCAATCCAAATGATGCCGGCGCGGTAGATGCGTAATTACAAATATCGGCACAAAAATATCACTGAATCACACTAATAATTATACTTTTTCACTTTTCCGAATATTCCTAACACAAAGGGGTTAAACCACGGAGATGGCCACTCCCTTTGTCGGTACGGTCTTGCATTCCAGCAACAGACCTCCACCCAGCTCGGCCCACAGCGCGTACCACACTCTACTGTCTCAACACTCGCTCTCGCTCTCGCAACCCGACACACACTATCGATTGTTTGTCCTGTCGACCTGTGCTGTCGCAAAACTTATAGTAAGGGCCTACGGACCCCTTACAACGTTTTACAACAATTACTTGTGTTCTACTAACAGGAATTCTTTTGCAGCTTATACCATTTACACCCTGCGTAAAAAAGCAGCTCTGATGGGTTATCATTACAATCAAATTCATTAAGAGACAATACGTAAGCCTAAATAACACACTACAATATTTAATTACATATAAAAACTTGATATACAGGGTGAAAAGTATTTAAACCGACAAACTCTAGGAGGTTGTAGGGGACACCAAAACAAATACTTTTCCCTAATATCATTTTTTCATATGAGGATTATTTAAACCGGTGGAGGCCGTATTACGCTCTTCAGTTGTAGGCAACTGCTGTCCACCAGTGTAGTAGTGCATTGTCTCTGTTTACTAATGGAGCGATACACCTGGAGTGAGTACACTGATATGGTTGGTGCGTACTACGTAGCGCACCACAACTGACGAACTGCACAGCGGGTTCATTAACAACAATATCCTAATCGCCGTATCCCGCATCATACGACCTTTCCTGCTGTGTACCAACGTCTGCGTGAGACCGGGTCTTTTAGCAGATTACCTGGACAGGGATGCCGTCGCACGGTAATAACGCTGCAATTTGAGGTAGCTGTATTGCAGCATGTGGAGTGGGATCCTTAAATCAGCACTAGTGCAATAGCACGTAACATGGGGACGAATCAGACGAATATAAGAACATTCATTCGAGAGCAATTGTTACTTCCATTTCACTTACAGCATGTCCACAACCTGGAACCAGTTGATTATCCACCCAGAGCACAGCTTTCGCAGTGGTACCTGGAACATTGTGAAATGCATCCTACATTTCCATCCTCCGTGTTGTTCTCCAATGAAGCAACGTTATGGCGTGATGGAGTCTTCAACATGCACAATTCGCATATTTCGAGTGAGGATAACCCACATGCCACAATTACTAGCGCTCATCAAATGCGGTTCTTCGTTAATGTGTGGGTCGGTGTTGTTGAGGACTGTTTAATTGGGCCGTATCTGCTACCTTGGCCATTAAATGGCAGGCACTATTAAAAATTTCTCGCTAGAGCATTGCTAGAATTGCTGGAAGACGTCCCGCTCCCTACAAGACAACGCATGTGGTTCCAACATGACAGGGCGCCGGCACATTTCAGTCGTCGTGTGCGTCGATGGAGGTCAATGGAGGCATTTTTGAAAATCTGCTGTAATTGAAATTGGGTTGTGTTAATGATTAATGTGTTGTCTCTCGGTCATAAAAAATGTAAAAGTGTTTGTTGGTTTAATTCATTTGCCGCAAGAGAAATCTTCCTCTACTGGTTTAAATACTCCTCATAGGAAAAAATGACATTGGGGAAAAATATTTGTCCCCTACAACCTCCCAGAGTTTGTCGGTTTATATACTTTTCACCCTGTAGACGTATTTCATAAAGTATTGGAATGCGTGGATAAATTTTCTTCAGTTGTTAGTCACTGTGGCAATTGCCATCATAGTTAAAGACTTAAACGCAGTCGTTAATACGGGCGTGGTTTTTTCAGTCTTCACTCGCCCACACGTGCCAGCCAGGCACCTAATCACGTTGTTTATGGGTGGACAGGAGGCAGTACCGCCACGTCCTCGGTACCCACCGCAGCGAAGTAATGAAACGTCAGAGGGCGACCCCAAATTGGTCCCCTGACGCCGTTTCCTGCTCCCTGACCACGTCTCGGCCCGCCTTTTCCACGCTAATGAGGGGAAAGAATTAGTCGCCGGGCCCAGTATTAGCGAAGTAGTGTTAATCCAGTCGGGCTGCTTACGTAAGCGAGCTAATTCAATCGAGCGCCGCCAGAGCGCTCCTAATTCTGCTAAATTAGTGCGGTCGCGCCCGTCTGATCGGCCCCTGGACAGCCGGGCCACGACGTCACAGCTTTCGCCCGGCCTGAAATATTTACCACGCGGAATCTCATTTGGTTCCGGAGCCAACCCTGCCAACCCTCCCCTCCCACCTCCCCCACTGCCCTCCGTTCTGTGTGTGTCCGTGGGCCTCACACCAGCTGAGTAACTCTGGCCGCCCCCGCCGTAAATCTCTGAGGGTAACGGGGAGTTCGCTGCGCTATCGACCCCCATTCTCATTAAACAGAATAGACACTCTTTCCGTCTTCCGAACAGATAACGAGAAGCTACAGAGGTGATCGAAATTTAGAGCAAAAATAATGGACATTCTTAGACCGTAGCCTTTCTATCGATGTTAACTAACTCGGCATAAAAAAAAAAACATTAAAAGAGTAAAAGAACTAGCGAGCAGGGGAACAGTGACCGTTAGGAATTGTAATTGTAGAGCTGTGGCAAGTCACATGTAGCAAGAAATGGTATGTCTTGCTGTGTAATGGCTCACGAAAAAACGTCTCCTTGACTTTTTTTGGGAGGGGGGGAAGGAAAGTGACAGAGAAACAATACTAGCATCGTTACCGAGCATTTATTTAATTATATATTACAAAAAAAAAGATTCTCGGAAACTATTACAAAATGGCGACACTGAAGCAGTTTTCCAGAGGCATACACAAGTGGAACCAAACATAGAAATAATCTTCGCTGCTTCTCTGTGTAACTTGGGAAATTCTTCCTTCGGCAAATTCTGGTAGAATTGGAGCAAACCTTTTGTATTGTAAAACACATCCTTTCGGAGAGCATCGCTTTGCAAATCAATTGTTTCGAAATGTAAATCTGAAGGCGCACTTTCAATATCCATCGAAAAGGTTTCACAAAAACATCGAGAATTGGCTGCAGGTAGGTAATTTCCTGAAACAATAACAAAGCCAATATTAATAAATGAAAGTAATGTAAGCCATTGTTTCGAAGTACTAAAATGCGATCGATTTTAATAAACATGTAATGTCTACTATTGGTTTTAATGTAATGTTACACTTGCAGATGTAACGCAATCTCCTTTATTTAGCTGTATGTCATACCGGCACATTACCTAGAATCGGTCGTTAAACGCCTTTTCAAGGGATTGTAGCACTTCGACATATTTTTCAAAGCGCGCTCCTTCCTGCACAGATGCTGTCAAACAAAAACATAGTACCGTTTTGATTAGAGTGGTTACAAAAATCAGGCTGTTTTAATAAAGGTACAATTTATATCTCGCTTACCTAGTTCAGGAAAGTGTTGCGTATTTTTCTCTGAAACGTTGTTTTTGAGGAGCTTCAGTTTATACTAGAAGGAGTTTATTTTGCTGATCATATCGTTAATGAGATTGTTTTCTTTTTGGAGTTTCACACTTAAATCATTTAGGAAAGCCATAATATTTGCTAAAAATCCTAAATCAGCTACCCATTCAGGGTCGTGAAAAAGTGGCTCCGAACGTCCTTTGCTCTCCAAAAAGTGAGCCACAGTGTGGCGTAGTCAAAAAATTCGGGAAATCGCTTTCCCTTTGCTCAGCCAGCGCACCTCAGCGTGGTAGGGAATATCTGGATACTCCTCTTCAAAGGAAATCAAAAATTCTTTGAACTGACGATGAGTTAGTTCATGAGAACGAATGTAGTTCACGATACGGACCACTACCTTCATCACATCTTGCAGACCGATAACTTTCGCACATAGAGCCTCTTGGTGTGCAAAACAATGAACGGAAGGTAAATTCGGTATGCTAAGTTTTTTCCGCAGTAGGCCAATAAACCCTTTTGCTTTACCGCACATTGCTGGTGCTCCGTCTGTGGTTACGGAAAATTGTTTTTCCCAAGGGAGTCCTATTCCTTCAGCTGCCATTTCAACAGCTGCTAAAATATCCGCCGCTGTAACAGTGTCGTTCAACGAAATCATATCCAGGAGCTCTTCCATTACATGTAGGTCGTTGTCCACGCCACGCAAAAATATTGCTAACTGAGCCGTGTCGTTAATATCCGTGGACTCATCAAGTGCGATGGAGTACGCTAGGAAGCTTTCAGTTTTGGCTGCCAGTTGTTCATGCAAATTCTCAGCAATGTCGTTGATTCTCCGATGTATTGTCATTCTGGAAAGTGGTATTCTGCTGTACGCGGGAGCTAATGTGAGATTCATTGTCTCTACTACGTCCAACATAATGTTTTTTATTAATGGCCCGTCCATAAATGGCCTCCCAGATCTTGCTAAACGTAGAGCAACTTTGTAACTAGCTCTGAGAGTCCTTTAGCAACACCCCTCATCTTCTTCAACTCTAGAGAAAAAAAAAATGTTAGAAATAATTTATGCGAAAACGAAAACTAAGGAATCTAAACACATGTTATTTCGTTTCACATGACCTTTAACCAAAATATAATTGCTAAAGTACTTGCAACAAACCTCGTTTGTAGATACAGAATTCTCTTCTGCAAGAGTTTGCGACTTCCGTAATTCTTCCTCTCTGGCATCCCCTGTTATATCACTATACTTTTCTGAATGCAATTTGCTATAGTGCCTATCAATAGACGATTTTCTGACGCACGTAATTAGTGTACCGCAGATTAGAGATTTGGCTTTATCGTCACAACGCACAAAAAAGTAGGAGAGTTCCCATTCCGGTTTAAATTGACTTTCGGCAATTTTCCCTTTTTTTTTGGAGCAGATGGTTCCATTATTCCGGTAATTGTCTTGCGCTTACGTATTCCAATGTTGACTAAGCCGTCTGGCAGCGCATTCGGCAGCGCACAGCGTCGCCTCACCTAGCAAGCCGAGTTGAGGCGAAGTATGCCGAGTTGAACCGATGCACTGTGCAGGCACTCGCTGCACCTCGCTTTGCACGCCTGCAGTTTTCCGTGTTTGTGCGGCCCTGCTCTAGAACTTTACTTTGAAATGTTTTTAAATTTTCTCTTGTTAGTAATGCTGACAAGATTGTGGATGCATAAATGCTAAGTAGTGAGCGAATCTTATTAAAATAATTAAATAATTTTTTAATTGAGTTAACTGTGGGTTCTTTTTGAAACATCGTAAATTAAGTAAACAAGCACTGTTTTTGGCCTTGTTTCACAATTTGTTATTAATGTTACTCCACACCCAAGGTTTCAGGTTATAAACCTATTTTGAAGTACATTACCAATTCCCAAAGATGATAATGCACAGATAAACAGGACGACAAGGTGAAGTTAGTCATCTCAACTTCTTAAGCTGTCGATCCATAGCTTAATGTAAAATTACGTCAATGACCATTTTCTTACAAATTACATACATAATTACACAATTCAGCAATTACGTTAACATGACAGGACTGAAGTCATGTACCAGCCAAGAACTCTTTAACTACGATGGACTGGGGCTCAAACTTTTGCTTCTATCCTGGGGTTGTGATCTCATCCAAACGAGGTGAATAACTGAACTGAGTTTGCTCGTTTAATAATAGATGTGGGGATGTACACATCTGTCTTTTAATTTCTAAAATTTTTAATTGGTTGAGTTTATCCCCCTTTTCCTCTGTGTATAAAACTTTTACGTCTATTATGTATTTGTCGTTATTGTTTAGGCAATGTTCAGAGAAGGCTGATTCAGAACGCATATCCTTTCTGAGAGCAAGGCATGCACAGTTAAAATTTACCGGAAAGATTCCTTCACTGGCACTTGCATCCCGGCGGCCTCCCAGCATCTTTCAACCTATAAACATGCAGCATTCCATTACATGATCCACGTGCCCTTTATAGCCCTATGTCCCAAGAAGACTTTGACCAAGAGCTTAACACAACAAAAACAATAGCCACAGATAACGAATTTGACCCCAACACCATTGACAAAATTTCAGGTAAAAAGATCAAGAATCATCCCAGGTCCCTACTGTCCCCAATGAAAAACACAGACAAACAATAAAAGAAATGGTGCAGATTACCTTTTACAGGGAAAACATCAAGTAGCGTAAGTAACATCTTCAAGGCAAAGTGTTCTCTTTGTTTTTCTATGTCCCTCAGACAACAGGTAGTTTCTTGTTCAATGCAAAAACAAACAGATAGCTATCACAAAAATTGGCGTTTATAAAATCACATGCCGTGAGTGTCAGTCTTTCAACATTGGACAGACGGGGAGGTCAATCTGTTCCAGGTTTAAAGAACACCACAGAAGCTGGAAAATGGAGAAGCCTGATTCAGCCTTTGCAGAACATTGCCTGAACAATAACCACGAATACACAATAGATCTACAAGTCTTACACACAGAGGAAAAGGGGGCTAAACTCAACCAAATAGATAGTTTAGAAATTTCTATTACCAAACGAGCAAACTCAATTCAATTATTCACCTCTTTTAGATGAGATCACAACCCCAGGATAGAAGCAAAACTTTTAAAAGACAGATGTGTACATCCCCACACCTATTATTAAAAGAGCAAACTCAGTTCAGTTATTCACCTCTTTTGGATGAGATCACAACCCCAGGATAGAAGCAAAAGTTTGGGCCCCAGTCCATCTTAGTTAAAAAGTTGTTGGCTGGTGCTTAACTTTAGTGCTGTCCTGTACTGTAAATGCTGAATTGTGTAATTATGTATGTAATTTGACGTAATTTTACATTAAGCCATGGATCGATACCTTAATAAGTTGAGATGATTATCTTTGCTTATCATCGTGTTTATCAATGCATTATCATCTTTGGGAATCGGTAATGTGCTTGAAAATGGGCTTATAACCCGAAACCGAGGCTGTGCGGCAACATTAATAATAAATTATGAAACAAGGTCAAAAACAATGTTTGTTTACTTGATTAAGTGATTTCTTAAATAAATAGTTTTCGTTGATTTATTTCTCTTATTTGAAGCGCTTGACAGTGACGTTTTGTGTAAGGTACGTTCTGATTCTTTTACTCGACCGTGCAAATGTCTTCAAATGAAAACTTCTTTTATCGGACATCGAAAACATTTACTCACGGAAGGAATGATTCCTACTGGACTATTTATGTGCTTTTGAAGAACACGGAAACTTTTGCCATGTCAAGATGCAGTATAGCTGCGGATGATTTCAACATAAAGTGAAACACGTATTAAGTAATATCACTATATTCAGGTATTACACATAAACAATAAATTTACAACGAGACTTACATTAAGCAAAATATAGATGATAACGACGGTGTGCCGTATAAATGTGCCGTAATCACAGAAAAGCGTCCGTCTTGGCTCGCTTCTAAACCAAAAAGATGCCGTCGCCTTCATAAAAATAACTGAAACACATAATTCTGCATTGTTTTTCCGGTTTTATCCTACAGTCGATACAACTGTTCATAATACTTAGTTTTTAGTTTATACAGTATTTATTTATTTATTAAGTTTCAAATAGTTTGTTTGCAAAATCCGCTCTTTCCGCAGATGTGTCTTTAAATGTTATTTCAAAGTTGTGGTTAAATTTTCAAATAGAAAGACTAAAAACGGTTTGAGATATTCCGCGTGCCGTTTTGAAAAATCATATTCAAAGAAAAACACGTTTGAAGTTTTCAAATGTGCTAAAGACACGAATACATGAAAAAAAATCTACTTTTAGAAAACTTTACCATTCACCAGCTGTCCTGGAACTAGTTTTTCGTCCTGTGGCCGTTGCGATCGAAATCATATCCACAGGTTCATCATACAGTGATTAAAATATCGGTCGTAACAATTCCATGAAAGCATTAAATTTTACAATTCCTTCTAGCCCTAGTATAAACAGCCCTACTATAAGCAGGCTCATTTGCTAGAACGATTCGACGGTTGATTTCATATGAGTTCCGTATAAACCTACTACTTGTTGTAACAACGTCTGAGCTGTTTGGACAAGCAATTTATTTTTCTGAGGCCTAAGCGTCGAGGACTTTGTCATTGTAACGTAATATTTGCATTGACGTCTACTTTGCTCATTTACGTGTTGAGAAATAATAGAGGAACCGGAAAGAAAATCTGAAATCGTATATCTAAATCTCTAATTCACGTCAGCATCCAGGTCATTCTCTATTAATTTCTTAGCAGAAGCACTGACTCCTTCTGAACTGCTCTCAGCCTCATATCTGTTCTTTGAATGCACTGATGGCATACTGTTTCGACGCGACGTCGGATAGGCTGTCTTCGTACCTTTTCTGCCTGAGTACACTTTCTTAACGCTCATTCTTACTTGAAAGGCAGAATTGTGTACTTCATGATCACAAATAAACAGTCAAACCGGCATACAAAAATTTAGATTCGACACGAAAGAATTGTCTGTTTAGTATACGTGCTAACGCCAATCTAACGTACTATTGTTCTGAAACGCCTCTAACAAAACCCAGACACTAAAAGAGGTATCGCTTTGGCGCGGGTAGGCCGTTTCAGGTTATTCGAGGCGCTAGAGGAGATGGTAGGAATTGCATAGAACACTTTTTTTCAATGATTAGAGATTTTGCAACAAATTTTAGAAGGATCAAAGCATCTCTCAAGCCAATAACAATGATTTTTTGAAAATTCGGCAGTGGTGTCATCCCTTGATCTTACAACAGACCTGACTAGAGAGTTTACCGTAACTGTACGCAACTAACTTAGTCCATTTTATATATTACGGCTCCACTATATACAACCCGATATTTGTAACGTATTGCCCTCGGGTATATAATGAAGATTATCGTGTTGTAAGGTGAATCTGTGAATTTACATTATTGTATGACAGTGTAACACATTGTATTTCCACAGTTCTGAAGACGCTCGCGTTGGTCGAGTGCAACTTGTTTTGGAAAATAAAGAACCAGGTACATGCGACTTGCGACGGCTCTACAATTTTGATAAAAGAACTACTTTGGCTAACAACAGTTCATGCTAACTGCCATGTCTGTGAAGTCACTATGACAGTTGGTCACTTATCATAGATAGTGCTAACTAACTTTTGCCCTCCTTCCCTGCTCCGTTTACAAATGGCGTGTGGGAAGAAACATTGTCGTTAAAACTACGATTTGATTCAAATTCTTCCGGTGATTTCGTTGTGATCAGGTGGAGACACGTATGTTGCAGGAAGTGATAGTTTTCCTGACTATTCTCAGAAGACAAGCTTCTCTTACAGCGGCTGCCATCGGATAGCCGGCAGCGGTGGCCGAGCGGTTCTAGGCGCTTCAGTCCGGAACCGCGCGACTGCTACGGTCGCAGGTTCGAATCCTGCCTCGGGCATGGATGTGTGTGATGTTCTTAGGTTAGTTAGGTTTAAGTAGTTCTAAGTTCCAGTGGACTACGGAACTGGTGATCTCAGATGTTAAGTCGCATAGTGCTCAGAGCCAGCCAAAGTCCGGTGACCAATATTTAACATATACGTCTGAATGATAATTCACGCATGCAGCGCTGTCAACCGTCTCTTTAGGAAACTACAACAACGTATGTTTGATTCAGCAGTCGTTTGCCAGTCGGTGAGAGCAGATCGCAATGACCGAGACAGTCGTCGACCCCGCCCGATGTGAAGTGTGCGATGATTTTAGATTTTTGCTGGGAAAAGAATCCTCAACTGCTGAAATCCATTGTAAGCTATGCCTAGTGTGTAGACTTGAAATAATGTGTGACAAATAGGTTCGAAATTGGTGTCGAGAAGATCAAAATGGCCCCAAAAATGCTCACGATGAACAGCAGTGTGGGAGGCCCGGCATTCGGTCCGGCGATAGCGTTGATCAACTGAACCAAATACTTCGAAACGATCGGCGAATGACGATTAGTGGTCTGGCTAACGAATTCCAGTTACAGGGCTGTCAATGACCACACTGGATATCACAAACTGTGTATGAAGGTTGGTTCCAAAATTGCTCACTTATCAGCAGACGGAGCGCTAAAGGTGGAGATGACTTGTTTTCTCCATTGTTGCGGTTCACGAGACGTGGATATCGTACACCAACGCAGAGTCGAAACAACAGTCAATGGCCCGAATCGAAAAATGATGACGGTTTCGTGGGACAAAAATGAGGCCCTTTTGATTGATTTTGTGGACAATTGGTCAACAATTACAGCTGACGTATACTGTGAAATGTTAACGAAACAGAGACGTGTGATCCAAAGTCGACGCCACGGGAAACTGTCGTTTGGCATAATAGTCCATCACGACGATGCACGCCCTCTTACCGCTTACAATACCAAGGAGAAGATTGAAGATTTTGATTGGGAACTTTCTGAGCACCATCCGTACAGTCCTGAACTTGCACATAGTGACAGTTTGCTCTTCTTGCATTTGAAAAAGCGGCTGGGTGGAAAACCTTTTCAAAGGGACGACGAACTCAATACTGGTTCACTTCCTGCAGCAGGCTTACATGCAGAGGCGTTAAAGAAAGTGTACGTCACAGAAAGTGTGTAGACGGGAACGGCCATTACGTGGAAACGTGGAGTAGATATGTATTCAAATATTACTGTCTATAAAAACTTTTTCTCATGAGCTTATTTTTCTTATGAGCAGACGGACCTTAGTTTTGGAATGCGCCTCGTGTTAATGCAACCTTGTAACTTTACCATACCGATGACCGATACTCAGTAATCAGTGGACCAAGTGTTATATAAGACACTTGTTTCGTGGATTTATAACATTCCTCTAATATTCTTCTAAAGTATTTCAGCCTGGCATATGCCTTTGCTATAATTCGTATTTTGAGGTCGTGCCATATTAGATCGCTTCATACGGCTGGGTTATTTACGGTGGTTGATATTTTCCGCAAGATTCTGCCGACGAATCTTTGGCGTCTATTGCTTTAGATTATTTTTCTTTCAGGGTCATTCCTCTTTAAGCGTCTCTGCATCGTTACCCCTAGATATTTCTCGATAGTTACGGTATGTTAGTGATTTGTCACCAATAGTGAAATCTAATAATTGAGGATTTCTTCACGCAATTATGCACATTTATTTACATTTGGGGGTCAACTACATCACCTGCATCAATCATCGATCCTGTGCTGGCCTTCTTGAATTTCGGGACAATCTTTTGCCGTTGCCACCTTCTCATTCGCAACTGCATCAAAATTACAAATTCGAGTCAAATATACAAAGAAATTTTCACGCTGAGCCCACTTACTGGTATGACAGATTTGAACAAGGCTATCTTTCAGTAACTGTATGTTAGTTTCAACGTAGGAATCACAGAACCAGCCAGTTTCAAATTATTATTTAATACTTTTCCCTAGGTTTCGACACCTCTAAGGACGTCCTCATCAGAATGAAAATTTGTCAGCCCTATAAAATCATTCATAGAAAAATCAAATTGACAGAAGCAGTAACCAAAACGAAAAAAGTCATAACACAGAAATGTTACTTACATAAAACTACAGTGCGAGAAGGAACTGTCAAAGTTTAGAGCAGACAAGCTGAAGTCAAAAATTAAAAATCAAACCTTTCCAGCCTTTGATACGTACACTTTGCAACGAACATCAGACTGAGAGTCCCAGTGGCTTAACATTGCTGCTACGACAGCAAGACGCAAATTGCGCTGCCTATCGGGTGTGCATATGGCCAACTGAGACATTATAAGAGAGATAGTCGAACTGAGCAACAGTTAATTATAAAACAAAATTAAAAGGATGAGAGTTTAATGTACTTTGAAAATATCAAGTAGTCAAGTAAATGAATTACAAATAAGTGCCATTTATTAGGCTTTACTGAAATGGTAGTTACGTAAAGTATAGGGTATTGTGGAATATTTACACAAACAGCTGCACAGTCCAAAAATATCTGCATGAAGGAAACTTAGTAGTACACGTTTATATGATATTTGAAGAAAATAATGTTTGGGAAGTAGAGGCAGGAAAACTTAGTAGAAAAGTGAATACAAAACTGTGAGTAGTGGATTAAAGGCACTGTAACAATTTTTGTTACATAATCGTAACCGTTCGTTGAGGATGAGGCCACTGTTCTTAGAAATATACTTGAAAATCTCCACCTCTTCGAGTACGTCGAGCCTGTTACCTCTCTTTTCCGTGTGTAAAATGGAAATTTCTTCATTTTTTGGTTTATGACCATAAATTAACAGTTGATCATCAAAAGAGTGCCTTTCTTTACCAATAAATGTTCCTTATACCTGATATTGAAAGATCTTCTACTTTGTCCTATATAATAAACAGGACATGTATCACAAGTGATTCTATGAACTCCTGAACTATGTATAGTAGCAATTGTAGACTTGAGATTGTGAGTCAGATTTTTCGGCAATGTGTCGTTAGTAGAATAGGCAACTTTGCATCCATACCTTTTAACTAGAATACGGCGAATTCTATAAAAAATGTGACCTAAAAATGCAATCGAAAAAACTTTTTTACACTCGTTACTGTGAGAAACAGCCTAAAGTAGTCACTTTAGCGCCAGTTCTAACTTTGAAGATGCCTTCAACGAACGCGGAATCGTAACCGTTATTAATTTCAACAGTTTTTATTAAATTGATCACATCATAAAGCTTGACTGATGAGAAAACTACAAGTCCAAGTAACGTAGATGACGATCATTATTTTCTAATTCAGAAGTGAAGCTAATTTTTTCATGATCACTATCAAAAATTCCAAAATAAATGATCGGTACCTTCCCAGGAAACACTGTTTTTAGTATGATGTTGCACCCCCTCTGCCGTGAAAGCATGCTTTGATTTCACTGGGAAATGTATCAAATAATTGTTGTATCCTCTTCTGAGGTAAGATGGCCCACAACTAGAGTCTGATACATCACTGATGTTTACCACGTCTATACGTGTATACAGTGTTTATCTTCACAATACAATGTCCTTCAGACATGCAGCCATGGCTGAAGAACAGTATACTCTGACGATACGGACGCTGTATAAACACAGACATTGTAAACGGCAATGATGTATCTATTTCTCGGCGACAGACATGCAGCCATGGCTGAAGAACAGTATACTGTGACGATACGGACGCTGTATAAACACAGACATTGTAAACGTCAATGATGTATCTATTTCTCGGCGAGCTAAGATGACGACATAATCTTTGTCTCCTTGTGCGGGAATCACGAATTATGCGAGCATAAGGGTTGTGAGTACGTCACATATGGAAGGTTCGGATCGGTCCTGGGGGTGCGCTAGCATAGCCGAAGTGTTTAAGGCGATGGCTCGCGACGAGTGAGATTCGGGTGCGAGTACCGGTCCGGCAAAAAAATTCGTGTCATAAACAGCTGACGCCAGCGCATAGTCACAAAACGCGAATCTATGAGATTCAATCAAAGAAAGCTTGATCAGTGCGTCTACATTTGCCTTACACATAAGGTGGCCCCACGTAACTGAGTGTATGGTGGCGCCATATATTGGTAGAGAGACTGACGCGTACGCACTCTTTGATGCTGCATAGCGCCAGTGTGGTTTCACGCCGAAGAGGTGGTCGGTCACACAAGTTATCGTCCAGTACCGAACGTGCAGGCGAGTAAGAAGGAACAACGAGGAGTGATTCAATTTTTGGCGGCGGGGGAGTTGTAGGCTGTGAAATGTATCGACGGATGAAGGCTGTGAACGGTGAGTACAGTTTGAGTTGTTCAAGTGTTGTGGAATGGAGCAAACGACTCCTTGATGGGCGCGAGTCACTGGAAGACGATGCTGGTCTTGGACAAACTCATCGTGTGATCACACCGGAAATGGTTGTGGAAATGAATGCTTTAGTCTCGGACAACCACGGAATCACCGTGGACGAGATCGATTGGTTACTGGGGATTAGCGTGGACACTGGCCCACACTATAATGCAGCAACACTCGAACTTTCGAAAAATCTGTGCGCAGTGGGTTCCCTACCAACTGACCGCCGAACACCGCAATACTCGAATGGCGCCGTCTTTGAGTCATCTGTAACGTTATCACCAGGAGGAATAAAGCTCTCTGTCGCGTGCTGTCACAGTTGACGAAACATGGTGTCACCGTTTTGAACCGGAAAGTAAGCTTGAGAGCAACCAGTGGAGATATGAGACTTCGCCACTTCCAAACCTTCTGGTAAGGTCATGATGTCCTTTTTTTACCACAAGGGGCCACTGCTTGTCGAGTTCCTGGCACAGGAAACCATCATCAGTGCCCAACGTTATCAAGCCATTTTACAGACCCTTTGATGAGCCCTGAATTCGAAACGCTGAGGCATGTTGTCCAATGGCGCTATCCTCCCGCATAATAATGCCCGTTCACACACGGCCAATGCGGTGAAGACGACTTTGCATCAGTTTCGGTGGGAAACGCTGGAACATACACTGTACAGTCTCGACCTTTCACAGAGCGGCTTTCAGGTGTTTGGACGTCTAAAACAAGCTATTCGCGGAGATAGATTCGCAACCGACGACAAAAGTGTGATTGGGTCCAGGCCTGGATTCGACAGCAGCCTACTAGCTTCTTCAAGGATGGAATCAACCGGCTAGTGTCGCAACGGGATAAATGTGCCGCCGGTCGCGGTGGCCGAGCGGTTCTAGGCGCTTCAGTCCGGAACCGCGCGACTGCTACGGTCGCAGGTTCGAACCCCGCCTCGGGCATGAATGTGTGTGATGTCCGTAGGTTAGTTACGTTTAAGTAGTTCTACGTTCTAGGGGACTGATGACCTCAGATGTTAAGTCCCATAGTGCTCAGACCCATTTGAACCATAAATATGCCAATAGTTTTTGCGACTACTTCTGAGTATGTGTAACGTGTGTAACTACATTTTTGTGTTAATAAAATACTTACCGTTACTTTACACTAGTGACCGGGTTTCATTTGAATGCTCCTTATATTTCGTAGTAACTCTTGATATCCTGCATTCTGTCCGAGCTGTTCCCCTACATGTTCTATTAGGGAAAGATCTGGGTATTTTGGTGACCTTGTGAGTACCTCAGTATCATTTAAACAGTTCATAGAGCGGCCTAATAACCACGGACGAGCATTGTCCTGTTGAAAAATGGAACCACGATTCTGTCATGTGAGATGTAACACATGAGGAGGCCAGAAGTTCGTGACGTACCACTGGGTCTTCCGTGGTCCATCAGTCACTGCGTGCTGCGATCTGGAGTCATGCCCGATGCTTTGCTGCACCATGATGTCAATAATAATATCGCTGCGCCTCTCCAAAACACTGCAAGAATGGGGGCGCTCCCCAGAAGGTTGCCGCCATGCTCTCCGACAATGGTCATCCGTGGCAGTGCAGAAACGTGATTCGCCGTTGCGATGCCATTCATCAGTAGCCCATGATTCCCAGTCGCGGTACCACATCAAACACAACCGTTTGTGTTGAGGTGTTAACGGGTCAACCTACTCACTGAACAATCTCTATTTCCGCTGCTGCGAGTTTCTGATCAGTGGTTGGGAAGGGAGTGAGACAGGGTTGTGGCCTCTCCCCGATATTATTCAATCTGTATATTGAGCAAACAGTGAAGGAAACAGAAGAAAAATTCGGAGTAGGAATTAAAATCCATGGAGAAGAAATAAAAACTTTGAGGTTCGCCGATGACACTGTAATTCTGCTGGAGACAGCAAAGGACTTGGAAGAGCACTTGAACGGAATGGATAGTGTCCTGAAGGGAGAATATAAGATTAACATCCTTTGATCAGTCAAGGAAGATTGAGAGCTGGGACTTTTGCTACTACAGATATTCACAAATAGATGAATGATCACTAATATGAGAATACAATAAATGTCAGAGAAAAATATGTGTGGACTGGTTTCATATCTGCTACTGAAAACTTTATAGGGAATAAAAACCGTTCATATTACAACAGCAGCGTCAAAACCATGTTGAAAAACATCACTAAGAAGTGTAATCAGGATGTTATAGTAAAGAGCTAAGAAAATGCTTCCACAAGGACATTAAAGAGATGAAGAAGAGGTAACAGTGAAGACGGAATAAAAATATGAAGGCTGAATATTGTTGGATGTTGATTAAAGAATGTAAATATGAAGGTTCTACTAGAAAATCAAAAAAGAGGAAGTTTGAAAATTAAATATGTCAGAGGACTCATTATGTTGCTAACAGAACTGTTTGTATTGTTTTAAGGATACGCCCAAAATTATTGACCCCAATTAAATATTAATTTTAGTATTTGCGCTTGAATTACTTAAATCTTTAAGATATTATTTTGCGAAAAGTTGTAACATGATAGAACAAAATGAAAGTAGCTTTCAGGAACAGCACAAGGAACCTACTGTTGAGAAAGTAACTGACAAATTTTTAAAAAATACAACTTTCTTTAATTTTTAGTGTAGCTAATATGCTCTTGTAATTACCGCTATCATACATAAAAGTAAAAAGAAAATGTACCAGATTTCTTCGTAAGTGCAAACTCTAATTGTTGTGTTATCCAAGCAAGCACGATTTTCTTCTGATCAGGTGACCTCATTGAAATGATTTCGTTTAAGCACATTTCGTTCCTTCGCAGAGGTGAGCTCTTGAAATTCTTTCCGGACAGCCTCTACATTGTCGGTGTTCACACGGCTACCGAACAAAACGGAAGGTCGGTCAGTACCGGAAACACACAGTTACGCGATAGGACTGAGATAGGGCACGAACGCTTACACAAGTCGCCCCTTGTTCTCTAAACGGTCGCTTTCTACCCGTTATCGGAGGCTCGCTAAGATAGGCGACGCCATGCCCAACTTAACAAATTATCAGTGACAGCCTGAAATTTACTTCTGCGACAAAACGGGTAAGTAAAAGCCTTAAAAACGGCGCATTTAAGGCTCTAACAACTCTCCGAGTTCGTACAACAGTGTGTTACAAAAAGAGACCACATTTAGTTGCAATAGTAGGGAGAAATTTTATTTTGTTCCTTATTTTCAGAGTCCCCTTCGTCAACCGCGCCAGAATATGTGCTTGTAGAACACATTATTACTGAAGTACTAATGCGGTGACCATATTAAAATTCTGGAACGCACACAGTACTTCATCATGTTCCCTGATTTCACCGTGAAGAATAACTGCAGGGGTTTGGAACAAGTGAAATCATGCACTGATAGGTAATTATACAGGCTGCATTAAAAGTTAACTAACATTAAGCTGCTGTATTTCATGAGCACAGTCAATCGTTACAAATTAACTGGGGTAACGAGAAAGTAGCTACTTTGAAAAGTGCAGTGTTCTGTTCTACATGTCTAGTTTTTAACTGCCCTAGATTGTCTGATTAAACAATAACAGTTTCCTACACCTTGTACAAATAGGTACCTCTTTGCAATAATCGTTCGTACCTGTCTTGGTACTAATAGTGATTTTCAGTTCTTGAGTCCACATAATCAGGTAACAGTCTTGAAGAACTAGATATTGGGACGTTTAACTATTCCGCTGAATTTGCAGATATCTCAGTTTTATGCTTTCCTGCTGTTTTAACAGAATATACAACGTTTAGGGCTCTACACAAACAAAGCAATGTTAGTATTAAAATTATTTTTCTGTCTTATTTTGCAGTTCTGTAAATAGTAGTTGTGTGAAACTGCTTTTTTTATAATTGACCTCGAAAACCAACAAGGAGTAAACGTAGGGGAGAGTATTGCATGGACACGGTAGTGTACGTAGGAACTTATTATGTTTCCTAGTCAGTGTTTGAATCTAGTGATACATTGTAGAATGATACGAAGATATGCGCACTAGAAATCACCGTAAGCAGTTTCTACGATTTTTCTGTTTTTGTTGTTGTTGTTGTTGGTTTTTTTGTGAAAAGCTTGTAAATATTAGAGTTCTACATTTCTTAGTGTTGTATAATACAATCCAAGACGAAAAAAGAACCAGCATGAAGGAATTATCAAAATGTGGTGGAAATCTGTAGATTACAAACAAAAATTTCAGTTTCAAAAATTGTGTGTTTTATTCAAGAGAAAGAACTTCACAGACTGAGTAAGTCAGTAAATAAGAATCGTCTGACATCTGATGGACTGTTTACTTTATTAATGGAAGATCTACCTGATTACAACGAAGATTGTGTGAAGCCTTTCGCGGAAGGTCCTGTTCTCTAATGGAAAGTTGTGACACTGGAAGATTGGAGATAAATGCTGGAAGACCTTCCTGATACAGAGATCGGCAGTTGAACGTGAACGTGAATAAATGTGGTGTATTTCCCGTAGAATGGCGAAGAAATCCTATACCGTTCGATTACAGTTTTGAGACAAATCATTGAAACAAAAAATGCCATAAAATAACTAGGAGCGACCTACAGAGATTCATTAGGAGAATCTGAAAGATATTTAATTCACTACCGGAAGAAGCGACATTCCACCCATTCTTGAATGATGTTCACCATTATGAGGCCCTTGCTAGGTTGGATTAACGGATGGGATAGGTAAGACCCAACAAAGAGTAGCCTGTTTAGTCACTATATCGTTTGATTATCGCTAGAGCAGCATGGAGACACTCAACGGAACGGACACCAGAGGCAGACGCAACGAGAGAGACGTGCGTCACGGAGAAGTTCACTGTTGAAACCACGAGAGTGTACGCTCCGAAAAGACTCGGATGGGGTGTTACTTCCTCCCACATACATTTCACGAAAGGATAACGATGACAGATTCCTATAAGTTAGATGTCACAGGGAGCTTAACCGACAAAAATTCCTCCAACGCGACCCTGGAAGAAGAAAATAGGAGGAATATTTAAGGAAATACCTTAGAGTCAAGTAATCATATAAATACTGAATTTGAATTGATAACTGCTTTCATCATCACTTAGCTGTCATCTTCGGACGTGTAAATACGACATAGATACAAACTGCATTCGTAAACATATCTTCTATGCTAAAAGTAATGAAACGCGTTAGTATAGTATTTCACACATAGGTAACATAACTCGTCTTTTACAGAATTATCCCAAATATTTTGACAGTGTTGAAAATTGTAATAGTTTGAAAAAGCAAGGTCTACTATCAGGTAGATCACAACAAATCAACGTGTCATTAATAAAAATATTATTTACAGTCTTTTCTCCATGCGACCATATACATTCTCAACTGGAGCCGAGTCGGGATCTTTGACAGGCAAGCTACCTCTTATGTCCGCTAGAAGGTAGCGTGGTAACAAAAGTTAGTGTTTGCACTTCCATTAGATAAACTATACAATTCGCTTATCAGAAATCTGTACAGTAATTAGTGTAGTCCACACCCGAAGTTAAAGAAAATTACAGACATTTTATACAGATTATACAATGGTGATAATTGTCAATATAAGAGCTTCCGTGAAGGAGCAATATTGTCATTTAAGCAACACGCTGCTACAAAAATTTATTCTGCGGTGTACATGCCTTATTTACTGGTTTTAAAGACAATCCAACAAAAGTGTTTTTTAATTTTTAAAATTTTATCGCCAATACACATCGCAAGTCTTATACGAAAGTTATTTCTTGCAGTAAATTACCACTATAGTATAAGGCAGGCATGATTTGCTGTCATGATTTCTTAATTTTATTTCTAAGACAATCTTTCCTGGACAGTTCCCCATTTACGTGTACTATATTTTAGTGCGATATCACAAATTTTTATTAAGCTAGCTAGTGTTACAATATCACAAACCACTAATGTAATAACACCAGTGTACAATCACAACATCCCAACATAACATTTCAACTCATGCAATACACAATTACCTAATGAACAACCTTCAAGTCAACGTGTCACACAGTCCGTAATTTTTTTTCCTTGATATGACCTTACTGTAGAATTTTATATGCATCTCATATTTTCTGAATTACCTGTGAATTTATTTTAAAAAGCTTTCAAACTTCACAGGTAAGAACCATTTTTAAATAAATGAAAAGCACCAGTTTGCTTTTGTTCTACAGTACTACAGTATTACTTTTATTGTTTTAACCGGTTTTCGGCTTGGAAAGCTGTCTTAAGACATTTACTGAGTATTGTCACCAAAGAAGTTACAATGTTTGTGAACAAAATTGGAAGAGAAGTTACACGTCTAGACTGAAGCAGAGACAAACACTAAGTAACATATTTGACAGTGTGGTGGTAATGCATCGAAAAAGTGAACAACTGAACAGTAAATAAATAAAAAAGGAGCAGACAGGAAAAACTTTAACACAAAAGAGGAACAGCATACCTACATAACAGTTTCTAGTAATAAACAAAAATAATAAAATGAAATCAAATTAGTGCTTCACAAGGCTACTTCAGGAGGTATAAAACATGGTAAGTGCGTCACAAACGAATTGCTTCCTCATCCACAGTCTGTAAGAAATGGCATACACTATCATATCTAGGAGAGGTATCATACATTGTAGCCAAAGTAATGAAAGCCTGCAAGTATAGGCTTTCCTACTATGTTAAGAACATGACAGCCCAGAGTATTTACAATAGCAAAGATAAGATCCAGTTTTTAGCCAATAGTGGGGTAAACAAAATTACCTGTTCTGATTGTGACAAGTTTTACATCTGTCAGTCAGACAGACATACCAGCTAGGCTTTCTGTACACAAATGCAGCTGGAGGTTGCAGAATTATGACTCGGCATTTGCTGAGTGTGTGTGTGAGTGTCACAAGTACCGGATAGTGTCCCATGCACTGTACTTAGCAAACAAAGGCCATAAACTCAACTTGCTGGAAGCCCTGGAAATTAACAAACATCTAGCCCACAGTCCAGATCAAATCCTAAATTACCAGAAATAGCTCAACACTTCCCCTCTCCTAAACTTCATATAATCATCTCTGTTGTTCATTTCTTCCCACACTGTCTGTTCTTACATATTCCCGTTTTCCTGTATTCATTAAGTTCTTTTACTTTATTGAAGTTGTCTGTGTATTCCACATAGACTGTGTAAAAGGTCCATGATTAAGGAATTTGTTGCTAGCGCATTCGAGCAGATGTAATTCCGATGGATTGCTCACGCGCTGCCTGCGATATGTAAGGTATAAGAGAATCTCAGACCAAAGAGCAGTGTTGTATGCAGTAGGAACTGTGTAGTAGTAGCGAGCAGTCTGGTGTATCGTGTTGGCTGGGCCGGTCGTGGTGGAGCGATGGCGGAGCCTGAGCGTTGTAGTTAAGGTAAAAGCAGCCTCGCGCATGTGTAGTATGTTTTATTGTGAAGAGGTTACACTTGGCGACAACCGGCCAGGATCGTATTTTTGTGAATTTCTTAGGAGTAGTCACTTATATATCTGCTCTTATTTACTTAATGTTAAATGGGGTTTGCATCTGGTGCAACGCATTTACTAACGTGTCACTCTTTCTTCCACAGATCATCGGCAATTTATTGCTCTTTGTTGTAATTGTATTTGTTCCATTTTAGCTTTGTCTTTGTTTGATTTTGTGCTTAACTTTGACTTCTGAAAATACTTTATGATTTATCACACTGTAATGCCATTTCCAGATATTCATATGACCACTTACTGATGATTATTATATTTTTTCTTGGTAAATGCTAGGCAAGGTAAGGTTATCAGGTCGCTTTTCTTGTCGTTAGACGTCACACCGTACACATTTTCCATTTTTTGTGTATGTATGATTGTTTTCCTATCGAAAGTAGAATTTTTCTCTGTGTGCACTATGAAATCTTTAAGTTGTAACAAACACCAGTTGACTTTGACGTTTTTCCTTATGATATCTCAATATCTTGACTATTCTACATTTTTTTGCTACTACATTATGATACTGTATGTACATTTTTTGCAACTGAAAACTGTCTATGTTTTTGACATAATACATTTTCTGTCATGCTATGCTATGGATAGAAATAATTGGAAGAGGCTCGTAGAGCAGGTGTATGGTCGATAAGGCCTTAGCCACGTGTAAAGTAAAGTAACGTTTTCTGTCATGCTATGCTGTATGCTTAGTAATATCACTAGAACCAAGTTTTTATTTGATGGGTAAATGAATTAAATGCAAAATATTAATTCATATTCATCATTTTCAGAAAGCAATACCATGTGAAGGAAATAAATTACACAACCGCAGTGGTTTACTATGAAATGGAAATCTCACAACTGGAATAAAAGAAAGAAAATGCAGTACCTTGTCATGAAGAGTAAATGGATCAGAATTAACAAGCATTAACCAGAATATACTATATACACTGTGTAATAGCAGTCTTAACTAATTATTTTTCTTTCAGAATACGAGGCGATTGATGCAAGCTGTCAGACAGAACTACACATGTTAATTTTAGTGATGAAATATGCTAGAAGTAAGAAAACTCTATACTATATGAAGTAATGAGTGATAATGAACAGTTGTATGAGGAGAACAGTAATGTGAAGATGAATAATGAAGTTTTTCTTTGCAGATGATGATAATGATGGAGTTATGATATTATGAATAATGAAGTTTTTCTTTGCAGATGAGGATGATAATGAAGTTTATATATTTACTGTTAGTTAAGATATGCTATGTAGTTATTTAAGTATGTGTTGCAGTTCCTCTTGACAGTATGTTTTATGTCACATTGTATAATGAGTGAATGTTTTGGGAAAGACAGCTAGAATACATGCATATTGAGTACACATTTCATTACCTGTTAATTTGAAGTTCACTACTTTTCAGCATAATATACATTTTTTCTTTCAGCTCAATAACCCATTCGTAATTTTTCCAGGAGAAGCTTTTCATGATATTAATATGCTATAAGCAATTAGTTACAAAACCTGTTGTAATACTAGCATTTTTTTTACCCAGTTGTGTGTATCATTCATGAATATGATCACATATACACTACTCGTTTCATAACCTTGCTACAGCTGACTCATGACGAATGACGTTATTAATCCTTATTTCCAGCAATAAGTCAAAAGCAAATATTTTCATCCCCCAGCAGTTAATTATCGATCCCAACGCAATGCATTGATAGCACAAAAATTTTGTATTACCAGTCCCAACTTTTACCAGTATATAACTAAATAATGCTACCAGTGTAAGATATATTTTTAGTCCTAAATATAATGCAAATTTTTCTGTGTATTGATTCCATTATGTCTATGTATTATTGGACTACAGACCTTGAGTAATAGTTACAATGTCTTACATTTTAAATATGTCTTACGTCACTTACATGAAATCATATATAAACACTAGCAGTTTGATGCTACACCCAATAACTCCTGTTTTGGAATGATGACTTCTGAATAATGCGTAAAAAATGCTTTGTAACTGGCCAATGAGTGCCAATAATTGCTGTAATGAGAAGACTTATGACGCCAGTAATTACTGTAATTAGAAAACTTACGAATAATGTTCTGTAATAATTACTGTAATGAGATGACTTATGAATAAATGCTATGCCAATAATTTTTGTAAATAATATTTTGTTATGCTATGCCAATGACTACTGTAATATAATGACTTCTGCATAAATGCTATGCCAATAATTAACTCTTGTTTTGAATGATAACTACCGAGTAATATTGAATGATGTTTTGTAATAATGCATAAATGCTATGCCAATAATTTCTGTAAATAATATTTTGGTACACTCTATAAACGCTATGCCAATGACTACTATAACGAGATGACTTGTGCATAAATGGATTCCAATGATTACTATAATGAGATGACTTATGAATGATGTTTTGTAACACTGCATAAATGAATGATCAATAATGTATATACTCTGTGACTGTAAACTTAGTAACTAAATGGATTATAGAAAAATTTGTTGCTCATGGCAACTCCAATTGACTCACCATCGCTGCCAAATTTTTGGCCCCCAGTGGAGGGTTATGTAAAATGTCCATGATTAAGGAATTTGTTGCTAGCGCTTTCGAGCAGATGTAATTTCGATGGATTGCTCACGCGCTGCCTGCGATATGTAAGCTATAAGAGAATCTCAGACCAAAGAGCAGTGTTGTATGCAGTAGGAACTGTGTGGTAGTAGCGAGCAGTCTGGTGTATCGTGTTGGCTGGGCTGATCGTGGTGGAGCGATGGCGGAGCCTGAGCGTTGTAGTTAAGGTAAAAGCAGCCTCGCGCATGTGTAGTATTGTTACAACAAGTCCCATGTAAATGTTTAAAAAAAAATCTCTTAATAATAATCTTTCTCATAAAAAGTAACTTTTGACAATCATTCATTTTAATTTAAAGAATTTACTAATTTCTCCAATCCTTGGTCATCCCGATTATTGAAAAGAAAAATCAGTTGTTTCTTTTTATACATGACAAATCTATCTGCCAGCATTGCACTGAGCTGCGCCAGAAAAATTTCTTATAGGAGCAGATATATACGCGTTATCCGGCGACCTAATTGAGGTAAGATTTTTCAATTTATTCGTAATGAATTTTCAGGCCCATGTCGCAGCACTGCTGACGTCCAAAATTTACCAGTTTAAATTCATAGTCAATTATTGAAAGGTTATTTAAGTGAGTCGCAATTTAATTGAGAGGTTAGTCACATTGTATTATTGGTAGGTTACGGAATTTATCTGTTGGGCAGTTACACTGAAAGAAATAAATAATTATATTGTTTTTACTGTTGGGAGGTTACGGGAACTATTCTGTGGGGATGTTACACTAAATGTGAATATTATTCATATTGTTTTATTGTGGAGAAGGTACAACTTTAGTTTCAGTTGTTCGGGCTTTCTTTTAACTGGTACTTGTATTACTGTGCATCTTTAATACCGCTTGTAGTTCTCTCATCAAATATTGTTTATATTTTACTTTGTTCATTTATTGAATGTAAACTGTTACATAGCAACAGTTTTGAGTATAATGTTAATGTTTTCCTGTTTGCTCCTTTTGTATTTGTGTACAGCTTTTTACCTTTTAAAAGTTCAGTACCACCACACTCTCAAAGACTTACTGTATGTTCCCTCATAATCCTCCATTTTCCTGGATTCATTTATTTATTTCTGTTTATCTTATTGATATTGCTTATGTTCCTTACGTAGTCTGTAGTTACATTGGTAATTGTTTCTTCTTTTAATAGGTTAGTGAATCACTCTCTATGTATTGTACCACCTGAAGTAACCTTGTGAAGCACTAATTTTATTTCGTTTTATTATTTTTGTCTATTAATGGAAACTGTTATGTAGGCATGCTGTTCCTATTTTGTGTTAAAGCTTTTCCTGTCTGCTCCATTTTTACTTATTTACTGTTCAATTATTTACTTTTTCGATGCCTTACCACCATGCTGTCAAAGATGTTACTTACTGTATGTCTCTGCTTCAATCTAGACGTGTAACTTCTCTACCAATGTTGTTTACACACATTGTAACTTCTTTGGTGACAATACTCGGTAAATGTCTGAAGATGGCCTAGTAAGCCGAAAACCGGTTAACACAATCAAATTAATACTGTATTCAAGAGCAAACTGATGCTTTTCATTTATTATGACGTTGTTCTACCAAGAACCAAAGGAAGATTCAGTTAACCATTTTTAAACATGAAAAATCCAAATGTCATGCTATAATTTTCCTTGTTAACTAGTGACAAAGATTTCCGGACCAAAATAGACAGCAACCATCTTATAGTAAATAACTAAGTAACAACATTTTATTTATGCAGTGTATGAAACCTGTGCAGAATTAATCTAAAACATCATGTCACCCAGTGTCTAGGAGAAACTGGCTAGATTTACAATGTGACGGTAAAATAGCTGTAGATGCTGTTGTCACTTACGACAGTAAAAGGGATTGTAAGGATAGTTATCTAAGATGAGTCCACTATGGCACAGGTGAAGCTATAAATTGTAAGCTACACCCTATGTGAGCACACGTAATCGGTCCAAGCTGCATGGAAATATGATTGTAAATATCATCTTTATTAAAGACATGCTGACTGTGATCTACCTGCTGGAAGAACGTGCATTTCCATACTAAAGTTTTCAACATTGTCAAAATATATGGAATAATTTTGAAAAAGATATGGTATATTACCTATATGTGAAATATTACACTTACGTAATTCATAACTACTGGCATAGAAAACATGTTTTCAAATGCAACATGTGTCTATGTCGTGCTGCAAATCCGAATATTTCAGCAAAGTACTGTTGAAACCGGTCATTAATTCAGAATTGATATTTAAACGTGATCTTGGCTTTGAAGTATTTCTTCAGATATTACAATCTATTGATCATTCCATGATAAGAATGTCTGTAATACATACGAGGTGAAGATAGTGTGGTAACAGGCACACTTTAACACACCGCGTAATGTGGATTGTGCAAAGAAAGAAGGAAAATAATGGTTAAATGACCCGTTGACAATTGGTCCTCAGATAAGGAGCACAAGCTCGGATTTGTTTCAAAGATCAGGAAGGAAATCGGCTGTATCCTTTCAAGGGAACCATGCAGGCATTTGCGTGGAGCGATTTTAGGGGATAACGGAAACGGAAAATCTAAAAGTGGATGGCTGGTCGTAGGTTTGAACCGTCGTCCTCCACAATGGGAACCCAGGTGCTAAGAACAGCACAACCTCGCTCGGTGCCTCTGATGGAGTTTAGTTATAAGATACATGCAAGCATTGATTTCTGTATTCATTACGTGATTGCATATTAGCTAAATGTTACAAAAATCGTCTTGTGCGCCCTCCTTCGGCTATAACATTGAATAGGTTGGAGGCGTTTTCATTTTATTAGATTGCATTCTCTTCTTTTCTTATATGTCATTAGTCTGACAACTATAGGGCATCTACGTATAGCACTGATCACAAATTCAGCTAAAGGACTGAGAAAATATTTTCTAGGGAGTAAAAATGTATGGAATAACATACTAGTGAGTTTACTTGATTTCTTTATCGTAAAATTTATAATAAGTGAAAATTTTTTGGGATATTGATTCCATTCTAAGAGTTTCTTGCGTTTGTTATTTCTTACAGAGATGATGAACACGTCAGCTTCACTGCATTGATCAGACGCGTGCTCGCGAACTCACAGCACGTGTGTGGAGAGTCACACATGTGGAATCAAAGGGCAGCGTATGTTCCGGGCAGTGCTGTGTGGTCAGTTCGCACGAGTTTGCGGCTGCCGGATAAAACCAGGAGCAGCGGTGCATGTAGCGCGATTCGCCGTAGAAGCACGGAACTGTGATGATTAAATTAGCTTTTTATGTGAAACAAATCGGCACCATAATGTAATATTGGAATAATTCATTTTGGGAAAATAATTACGCTCCGAGGCAGTACTGCAGAAGTGTTGAAATATCATATAACTGAAGGGCAATCGCATTTTGGAGCTCGATATTAATTTCCCTGTACTGACTGTTCGAAACATGACGTCGTTCTTGAAGTCATAGCTTTGGAGTGAAAAATAAAAAATATGTACTTCTGTTGACCTTGTGCGAAAGTTATTTCCTTATAATTGTGTTTTTGGTGACACCCTTCACAACTGGAGTACCTCTTATTAAGCATTCAATTCTCATGAATGTTCGGCGAACAGTATTTTCCATTTCATTATTCTTAATCTTTGTTTGTGCTACTCTGCTTTAAATGTAATCTTTCCATAATCAGTCATCCTTAGTTTGGCTTCAGACTGGAAAAATCTACTGACAACTCGTTACGCATTTAATCGGGCTTTTCAAATTGTAGAACAGATATTACAGAAGAACGGAGTTGACATTCTTATTGACACTGCTAGCACCTTTGATAATCTTTCGTGGCCAGCAATGTCTGCACGATTTCGAGAACTACAGTTACACGGAAACCTGTACAATAGTCTTCGAGACTGTTGTAGGGACAAAGTGACTGAGTGGCAACCGCAAGGTTGTAAAAAGGCTTACCAAAATATGGCCACAAGGCTCTATCTGCGGACTCATCTTCTGGGATACCAAACTTGAACCGCTCTTGAATTTAATCGAGGGAACTGAACATTCAGACGGGACCGTTGCGTATCCAGACAACCTGTTGTTCATCACACAACCCAAGAGCAATGTTGGAAAACAAGGCCAGTGGTATGCTACACACGATACAAACATGGTACAACCGAAACAAATTACCTATACCATCACAAAAAGCGGCATTATGCTTAAAGGGTCACTACAAAGACACCCGGCAATTAAACTAAACAATACAAAGACATAAAACGCGAAGAAGTAACTAGATATCTTGGTGTGCGTATTGACAAACGACGTACACTGAAGAGCCAAAGAAACCGGTACACCTGCCTAATATTGTGTAGTGCCCCGGAAGCACACATGGGTACTGACATCATGAATCCTGCAGAACTGTCCATAAACCCGTAAGAGTACGAGGGGGTGGAGATCTCTTCTGAACAGAATGTCGCAAGGCATTCCAGATAGGCCCAATTGTGTTCATGTCTGGGACTTTGACGGCCAGCGAAAGTGTTTAAACCCAGAAAAAGTGCCTGTAGCCACTCTGTACCAATTCTGGACGTGTGAGGTATCGAATTGTCCTGCTGGAATTGCTCAAGTCCATCGTAATGAGCGATGGACATGAATGGATGCAAGTGGTCAGACAGGATACTTACGTACGTGTCACCTGTCAGAGTCGTATGTAGACGTATAAGAAGTCCCATATCACTCCAACTGCAGGACCCACGCCATTAAAATGCCTCCACCAGCTGGAAGAGGCCCCTGCTGACATGCAGGGACCATTGATTCATGACGTTATCTCCATACCCGTACACATCCATCCGCTCGATACAATTTGAAACAAGACTCGTCCGACCAGGCAACATGTTTCCAGTATCAAGAGTCCAATGTTGGTATTGACGGGTCCAAGCGAGGCGTAAAGCTTTGTGACGTGCAGTCAAGGGTACACGAGTAGGCCTTCGACTCCGAAAGCCCATATCGATGATGTTTCGTTGAATGTTCGCACAGTGACACTTGTTGATAGCCCAGGATTGAAATCTGCTACAATTTGCGGAAGGGTTGCATTTCTGTCACGTTGAACGATTTTGTTCGTCATTGTCGGTCCCGTTCTTGCAGGATCTTTTTCCGGCCCCAGTGATGTCGGAGATCTGATATTTTACCGCATTTCTGGTATTAACGGAACACTCGTGAAATTGTCGTACGGGAAAATTCCCACTTGATCGCTACCTCGGAGATGCTATGTCCCATCGCTCCAGCGCCGTCTATAACACAACGTTCACACTCACTTAAATCTTGATAACCTGCCGTTGTAACAGCGGTAACCGATATAACAAGTGTGACAGACTCTTGTTGTCTTATACACTCGTTGCCGACCGCACCGCTATAATCTGCCTGTTCACATATCTCTGTATCTGAATACGCAAGCCAATAGCAGTTTCTTTGGCGCTTCAGTATAGCTTCAACGAACGAATGTAACTAATCACAAACAAAGCCGAAAGTGTCCTTCACAAACTAGCGACATTAAAAGACCACCGTATGTCGGGGGCAGAGGACGGTGCTACTTAATCTACTTGTGGCGTTCGGCACAACATCAGTAGATTCGGTGTATGTAGTGTTTGGAATATACCCGGTCGATATAAATATCAGACGTCGTGCTGCAACATACTGGATCAAGATGGGCAGACCTGAGAGAGTGTTGCAGATCACCGAGAAGTACTTCGAAGATAGGTGCCAACTAAAAAATTGGCGGATGGATACGTAGCAAAGAGTGTGGGACGAAAGTGATAAGATCCGTGGAGTCTATTCATTTTTGCCCAATGTTATGGAGTGGTTACAGTTGCGCCACGTCAGCCCCAGCCGAGGCATTTGTTCATTTTGTGACTGGACAAGGCTATTATCCCACGCACTTGCAGGCATGTCGCTTCGAGTAAGCAATCGTTGCACATGCGGGGAAAGTGTTTCCCCTGAACACTTCCTGTTGAAGTGCATTAGATAAAAGCACTTATGTGACAACATAGAAAACATGACGCAAACAAAACTGTACACAGTGGAACGCAGTTGGCAACAACATCTCAGAAGCAGAAGACTCATCAATACATAAGGAGCAGAAGACGTAGATAGCTTGAGTAAGTCCGGTACTGACGATGACACGAGTGACAGTGACAACACGAACATAACATAGACACATAACATATACATAACATAACACCCGTGATACATGCAAAACTATTCACGTGAACATTAATCGAAGATTGCAATCTATATCTTACTACGAATGAATCTAATTAAAAGCAGGAGTGATTACGATCGTCCGTGGATAGGTACTGTTCTAGAATCCACGTTAAACCTGTACCCAACATTTTCAGATAGGTACATAAATGGGCATATCACTACAAATGTAATAATGTGAATGTAATATAACTTTAATATAAAGTAAGCAAGCAAACTCAAATAGTGTAAATACACAACAGAAACAGATCATGCATATTACGCTGTTATACAAAATTAATGCGTCCATTACTCAAGAAGGTCTTTTTATTCTACAAAAATGTATTTACGACATTAATATAGGTTAATGGCGGTTTGGTACATCTCCTGCAGCTATGTGGGAATAGCATATAACTGAATTAGGTTACATTGGGGCAGGATATTGTTCCAAAGCCATGCAGAATTCGATTATTGGTAGCAGTTTTTATTTAACCTGACAAACATAAACTCACATGTCCTCTAAAAAAAGACACTGACACAGATTAGATCCATGTGGGCTGAACAAATAGGTATAAACGTAGGCTTCCGCGGCCATTGTCACATTGAATAAAATTTTGCTGGGTTTGTGACCGTATTGTCAACATATATAAAGGTACCGACGTTTCGGTCCCTGTTGCAAGCGAACTTCTTAAGGGTGTTTTTGTTTATTGCTGAACGAGTTTTTTTTTTCTTTTATTGCATTTAGATTCCCCTCCAGAGGGGAGGGGCTGGCAGCAGCGTAATAGGCTGCTCTACAACCTACAGAAGAGTTAAAAGGAGAGTGTGAGAATATAACAAACAATAAAAACAGGCAATAAAACTGTGACTTTTTAATAACTGTAAAATGGCAGAAAGTAGTGGAAGTTAAAATACAAAAACATGGGGTTGACAATGTGAATGAAGACCCACAGTAAGTAGACAGGCATAATTAAAAATCACAGCGACAGTCTGGTTTCTGTTCGCAAGAGTAAAAAAAAACACCTACTGGAAGTATGGTGTCTGTTTGCAACACTGAAAAGGGATGCAAAACATTGAACACTCACTTAAAATTGCACTATAGAGGAGACACGACGGCAGAGGGAGGGGGGGGGGGGGAGGACCCTGACCAATGAGGTGGAAATGGGGCGAGAAGAGAAAAAGAAAATAGTGGCGAGCTGATGGAGGGAGAGTACACATAAAAACGGGCAGGACGGACGCTGTAAGGAGTGGGGAAGGCAGAGGAGGGGAGAGCAAAGGCACTTGGGGGAGAGAATAGAGTCAAAGAGAGGATAGGCAGGGAAAAGGCGGGATGGAAGGGGGGGAGGGATCCCAAGAAAAGGACAGAGGGAGGGAGGCCAGGTGAGGATCAGAGTTGATAGGAGGGATAAATGGAAAGAGAGAGCTCGTCATCCAGGAGGGGGAGTTGATTGACTCCACCTTGGGAAAGGAGGTGGAGGCTGTAGAGATGGAGGGTAGGGGGAGACACAATAGTGAAGGTGCAGCAGCGGATGGGGGTTGGAGAGGAGAGGAGCAACCAGGGGATGGGGGGGGGGGGATCAAGTCAGTGGGAGGTGTTGAGGACACAGATGTAGTTGAGGAAATGGAGCAGATGGGGAATGGAATCAGGTCATAGAGGATGGGGAATGGGAGGCATAACCAGAAGGTAAAGTGGAGTGCTTGGCACTCCAGGATCTGGAGGGACTTATAGAATTTGGGGGGGGGGGGGGAGTGGATAAGTAGGTGGGACTGGCATAATGGAGGATGGTATGGATTAATGATTTGTAGGTATAGGGGATGGTAGATGGGTTCAGTTCCATGTCTGGCCAGAGAGGAGTTTAAGGAGATGGAGACACTTGTGGGTTTTGAATTGGATTTAGTGGAGATGAGGGATCCCAGTGAGGTGATGGTCGATGGTGAGTCCTAGGTACATGAGGGTGGAGGAGAGGCAGACAGCATGGGCACAAATGGTAAGGGAAAAATTAAGGAGCCAGAAGGAGCAAGTAGTACAACCTATGATGACTGCCTAGGTCTTGGAAGGATTGAATTTTAGGAGCCAGGCAGTGTCATTGGCATATTGCCAGATGTGGACTGGAGGGAGCGTTGTGGCATATCTGCTGTGTACAGGAGGTAAACGAGAGGGGAGAGGACAGAGCTCTGGGGCACACCTACAGAGAGGTAGAAGGTGTGGGAATCAGTGTTATGGGTGGTAAGGTAGGAGGGGTGGCAGGAGAGGAAGGAGGCAATCAGATGGATATAGTTGATAGGAACGGTGTAGGTATGGAGTTTAAACAAGAGACTGGGATGCCATACAAAGTTGTAAGCCTTTCTGAGGTCTAGGGAGACAAATATGATGGAGTGACAGGAGTTAAGCTAGAGGGAGAGGAGATGAGTGAGGAATAGGAGTCGATAGTCGGAAGAGAAGGAAGGTCGAAAGACACATTGGGTGTTGGGGAGGAGGTGGTGTCAGTAGAGGTGGTGATGTACGCACTGAGGCGAGACATATATTGCAATAGGAAGAGGCATCCGATGGAAGCTTGTTAGGTTTGGGGAACATCAGGGTACAGGAGGTTTTCCATAGGTCAGGGTAGTAGCTGGTGGCTAGGATTACGTTGTAGAGGGCAGCAAGGACTATAAGGAAGGAGGGAGGGCAGTGTTTGAGACGGCAGTAGGTAATGGGGTCGTGGTCAGTGGAGGTGTTGGGCTTAACACATAGTGTGAGGCTTATGTTCTGTGTAGTGATGGGAGTGTTAAGTTCTGATGGTGGCGTCTGGCCCAAGTCTTGGAAGCTAGGAGCAAGGGGAGGAGTGGAGGTATCTGTACATTTGATGATGTCCGGGATGAGGCAGTAATCAAACTGGGGATCATCTGGTCTGGAAAAGACATTGGATAGGTGGGTGGCAAAGTGATTGGCTTCACTGAGGTTGTTGGGAAGAGGGTTCTGTGGGATAGGGCGGTTCCCAGTAAGGCAGTGGAAAGAAGACAAATACTTGCAAGAGTTTATTGTGAGTGTGGCGTTGAGTTCTGTGCATGTCTGTCGCCAGGCATGGCATTTCTTCGCAGGTCTAGGGGTAGCGTCTTTCATTCATAATCAAAAACGTCTTCGGTCCTGGGTTCGATCCCTGTCACTACCTAAATTTTGATAAATAATCAGCATTGGTGGCCGAAGACTTCCGGCATAAGAAGTCAGCCTCATTCTGCCAACGGCCTTGTCAAAGAGGGAGGAGGAACGGATAGAGGTTCAGGGCACTCTCTTGTCCTAGGGATGGGAAATTGCCCCTAAAGGCGGAAGAATCAGCAATGATCAACAACATGAGGATGGAGAAGGCAATCGAAACCACTGCATTAAAGGCACGTAACATGTTTCCACAGGACATGTGGCCTGTAATTGAAGAAGTGTCATGATGATCTCCCCAATGGCAAAAGATTCCGGAATAGTCCCCCATTCGGATCTCCGGGAGGGGACTGCCAAGGGGGAGGTTACCATGAGAAAAACATTGAATAATCAACGAAAGGATAACGTTCTACGAGTCGGGGCACGGAATGTCAGAAGCTTGAACGTGGTACGGAAACTAGAAAATCTGAAAATGGAAATGCAAAGGCTCAATCTAGATATGGTAGGGGTCAGTGAAGTGAAGTGCAAGGAAGACAAGGATTTCTGGTCAGATCACTATCGGGTAATATCAACAGCAGCAGAAAATGGTATAACAGGTGTAGGATTCGTTATGAATAGGAAGGTGAGGCAGAGGGTGTGTTACTGTGAACAGTTCAGTGACCGGGTTGTTCTAATCAGAATAGACAGCAGACCAACACCGACAGCGATAGTTCAGGTATACATGCCGACGACGCAAGCTGAAGATGAACAGATAGAGAAAGTGTATGAGGATATTGAAAGGGTAATGCAGTATGTAAAGGGGGACGAAAATCTAATAGTCATGGGCGACTGGAATGCAGTTGTAGGGGAAGGAGTAGAAGAAAAGGTTACAAGAGAATATGGGCTTGGGACAAGGAATGAAAGAGGAGAAAGACTAATTGAGTTCTGTAACAAGTTTCAGCTAGTAATAGCGAATACCCTGTACAAGAATCACAAGAGGAGGAGGTATACTTGGAAAAGGCCGGGAGATACGGGAAGATTTCAATTAGATTACATCGTGGTCAGACAGAGATTCCGAAATCAGATACTGGAATGTAAGGCGTACCCAGGAGCAGATATAGACTCAGATCACAATATAGTAGTGATGAAGAGTAGGCTGAAGTTCAAGACATTAGTCAGGAAGAATCAATACGCAAAGAAGTGGGATACGGAAGTACTAAGGAATGACGAGATACGTTTGAAGTTCTCTAACGCTATAGATACAGCAATAAGGAATAGCGCAGTAGGCAGTACATTGAAGAGGAATGGACATCTCTAAAAAGGGCCATCACAGAAGTTGGGAAGGAAAACATAGGTACAAAGAAGCTAGCTGCGAAGAAACCATGGGTAACAGAAGAAATACTTCAGTTGATTAATGAAAGGAGGAAGTACAAACATGTTCCGGGAAAATCAGTAATACAGAAATACAAGTCGCTGAGGAATGAAATAAATAGGAAGTGCAGGGAAGCTAAGACGAAATGGCTGCAGGAAAAATGTGAAGACATCGAAAAAGATATGATTGTCGGAAGGACAGACTCAGCATACAGGAAAGTCAAAACAACCTTTGGTGACATTAAAAGCAACGGTGTAACATTAAGAGTGCAACGGGAATTCCGCTGTTAAATGCAGAGGATAGAGCATATAGGTGGAAAGAATACATTGAAAGCCTCTATGAGGGTGAAGATTTGTCTGATGTAATAGAAGAAGAAACAGGAGTCGATTTAGAAAAGATAGGGGATCTAGTATTAGAATCGGAATTTAAAAGAGCTTTGGGGGACTTACAGTCAAATAAGGCAGAAGGGATAGATAACATTCCATCAGAATTTCTAAAATCATTGGGGGAAGTGGCAGCAAAACGACTATTCACGTTGGTGTGTAGAATATATGAGTCTGGCGACATACCATCTGACTTTCGGAAAAGCATCATCCACACAATTCTGAAGACGCCAAGAGCTGACAAGTGCGAGAATTATCGCACAATCGCAAGCACTTTCTTTACATCTTGGAGATCTCCCTTCATTCATCATTAATCCCAAAAAGTCCTATCTATACCTGCTTTCTGTACTTTTTTTGTATAACTTCTCAATGCATTTCTCCCAATACATCGCAACTCATTCTCTTATATAGCCTACCCCCTCTTAAGCTAACTTAAATCTACTGAGCTCAGATGCTAAACTAAGGGACGAGGCAATGCAGCAGCACAAAACAAATAACACAAACAGCAATGACAAAAAAATGGAAATTGGCAAAGCAAGCAGCAGTAAATGTAATAACTTATATCTAAACATGACAAACTCACAAGCAGAAAAGCTAGTACACTAAAGCCAACAATGCAGATAAGGGAAACGTCTATTCACATCTTGTCTATGTAATTAAAGTGGTGCACCACAACTTATTCTACAAAATAAATTACCAAGTACTTGAAAAGAAAATTATGTATGCAGTTCCTGTGAAGGGAAATGTCTTTTTGCGCTCCCTCATTTTTTTTGGAAGTATATCATAAAATTGTTATTTACTGGATCTGTAGACAGAAAACATTTGTATTAGTACATCCATGAAATTTTATTTTAACCAATGCTGCAGTGGAGCTAGAAACTAGATATTAAACAAATTGAGCAATCTCTCAACTAGAAAGACAATAGATGTAAAAATGTTTCTCATCATTTTATTAGGCATTTTAGTAAATATCATAAATTAAGAGCTCCACAGTGTAATCATATGTTTTCAAGTTTGAGCATGTCATATTTGCGATGCTTGTACACAGGAATGTCAATAGCGAGGATAATGGCCTCTTTTTTTTTTCTCCACCTGTGCCTCTGAAAGGCACACACTAATGCTTTTTTCCAGGCAACTGTCACGCAGCTGGGTGCCCACGACACATTATGTGAAGGTGGTCACTTAACTTTCTTACCGAAATATTTACGACATCATTTTGCACTACAGTGACAGTCTCATATAAAAATTTCACACGTCGAGAATTTGCGTTGGAAATCTGTAGAAACAAAATCCTGTAAATATAACAGTGTCCAAAAAATTTTCGCCAGCATAGTGATACATTCACGCATTTACACACATTTCATAACTCGTAAAGTACGATTCTTGGTTTCCAACATCCTTTTTCACAAGTCAGAGTCCCTAACCACTACTCATTATATACATATTCATTGACACTTCTTCAATATTTCATCATAATAAATACATAGCATAATCAAATTCCTCATATAGCATCAGCTTATTGATCATAAACATACCTCAACAGCATAATACACATCGTCATCATAATAATAACATCATAACAGATCAATCACATCTCAGAATCGTCGCAGCTTCTTTTAATAATTTCAAGACCTTCAATATAGTCATCTACCTCAAACGTGCTTCAAAAATCATGATCCCTTACCAAATACATCATTCAAAGCTCTCATAGTATCACAATGGTTCCGAAAAAATATGAACAGTTCACAAAGTACAGACAAAATACAATTTCATAAGTGTAAAGTTATCCAAATGTGTAATTGCGTAAACATCTGTCACTGACATAGTAAAGAAATGTTTGTTTCTCTGTTAAATAATCAGATAGCTGTGTAATTTATGTGTTAGAGAAATATGGTACCGATGTGTAAAGTTGTATAAGCAAATATCATATTAGCTTGGGTTCCTCGTGCTTGCCAGACACATGGTACACAAAGTAAGCGTGTACCCCCCCTGAGGATTAATGTAATTATACCCTCAGGTGTTACAGATTACAGCAATCGAATGAAATGTGTCACGGAAAACTTTCTTTGTAATTCAAAAATCTTGAAAAATAAACGGTTCAAGTACAAAATTAATCACTCAACTGCGTGTCCTGTAGCGCTAAATGTGCGTTTTGCTGTAAGATAATTCTGTGGAAGTGTCATAGTTATCGTCCTCTGTAAGCAAAGTTCTGCTGAAGTCAATGTACTCACCTCATCATAAACAAAAGTGAAATGCTTTGTGTATAGGTATCGTAGTTATTACATACCTTACCGTGATCAAGAAAGTACTATAATGTAATGTATTGTCATGCTAGGGAAAAGGCTGTCTCATTGTAGCTATACCACAAAAGTTACTACTAAAACATGTTTTACTTTCCAGAATACTACATAAAAACTGTGCAGATATAAAACAGAAACACCGCAAAAGCAACATTGTAAATTGTCACTCATTAGTAGCATCGTGATAAAATCGTGTAGCTGTCACATATACTAACCACTGTGTCATCTGGTATCTCACAAAAAGTACTTTAAATCCAGAATGTATTTTCAAGTAAACCAAAATGTTGCATTAAAATCTCATTAGCAGTACTGGTAAATGTTCTAATTATATGAGCCTTATAGTCGTTACATAATTGTGCTACTAACAAGCAAGAATGTACACACACAATAGCACTGTGTCGTCTGTTCACAATAACAATGCATTCGTAATTTCTGTTTAAATAAGTTCTCTTGGTTCTTGAATGGATATTTAACTTCAAACATTGTTGCATGTTAACAGATTCTAAGTCTGACAAAGCATACTAGTAACGTGAAGTGAAAAATTTTATAGCAAAGACTAAGTTAAAAAGCAGATTATCTCTCAATAAACGGTTTTACATCTGAAATGTGGTGCAGTCCTTTACCGTTTCTAGTGTGCAGATTTTCAACTTCAAAGTAGTTATCATGTTGTATACTTCGGTAAGGAATGCTAAAATTTTTCTCAAGGTAAGCGTCTACATTATTTTTCTCTGAGCCAGTCGGCGCACGTGGCCACCTGCGGTGCGAGTCATTGTCTGTTACCTTTGTTGTCGCGCGTCGTTACTGTAATTAGGAGACCTAACTTCCACAAATTCACTTTGCGGAGAGGGCCCAGCCCTGTTAGAATCCCACCAGTTCTGAAGAAAGTCAGGTCTGTCGTTATGATTATATCGTCTGTCGCCATGTCGGTAGTTCCTGTAGTTTCTTTCTTGTCGGTTAAGTGGTGGAGAATTTCTCCCTGAATCGTAACTGCGCACTGGACTGTTGTGTCTAAAGTTATTCTGTCTCCCTTGATAATAATTATTTTGGTTCCCATATTGTCTGTTCCTGTGATTGTCTCTGTGATAGTCACTACCGTGGAGAGGTGATCTTTCCCTGTAATTATTACTACTCTGCCAACGGTTGTCATATGGGTGGTGTCTGTTTTGGTCACGAATTGTGTTGTGAGAATAGCCTTGTCGTGTCCAGTTATTATTTCTTTCATCGCGGAATTGCGACAGATGTGACCTGTAATTGTTGTGTTCCTGTTTTCGCGTTCCGCGATTGTCAGTGTCAATTTCTAATTCTTGTAAGAGTCCCTGAAAAGCTTCAATGTCGTCTTCGCAACGTCCCACCAAAATAATATGTCGTAAATGTTCATGTAATTTGATTAAGCAAATGCGGATGAGTTCTGAGGGGCTGTATGGGTTTGACAGGCACTGATTCTTGTGCAACATGTCTTCAAAATATTTCACAAGACTGGAAAATTCAGATTGTTCGAAATGTTTCATCATTATGATGCTATGTTTTGCTCGGTCTTGTGTAGCTTGAGACCAATATGCTGAGAGGAAGGCATGATAAAATTCTCCTCGACTGTGGCAATTGTGAATGACCGATCGCATTCTTACAGCTGGTTCATTCTCTAAATAGCCACACATAAATTCTAATCTGTGCTCTAAAGACCAGTTGAGGGGAAAACAATGAGAGAATTGATGAAGCCACGCTTGTGGGTGAATGTTGTTGCCGGAATTCTTAAATGTTACGAAATATACATGTAGTAATAAACAGCTTATAGTCAAAATCATCATGTCGGTGAGTCGCATATCGGTCATTGTTACTTCGTTTCGGCGGTTCCATCTCAAAATTCGATGTACCTTGCCAATTTCTTGCATAATTTCCGAAGTACCCGTGTTATTATTTTGTGACTGTTCCGTATTTCTATATCCCTCTTCCCGTATTGGAGCGCGAGTGTCCTCTGAAATACATAATTCTTGTATTACCTGAGTCAGCTGATCTTGTACTTCCTGGATTTCTCTTTGGTGTTGCGTATTAATTTGATTCTGATTTTGTGTGAATTTCCTAATTTGTTCGCACTCTTCTGTGTCATTAAAGACTACCGGTTTTGTGTCATTCAGATTATCATCTACCTTTGTAGATAAATTATTTAGCTGATCCGAAAGTTCAACTACTTTCTCTGATGATGAACTAATTTCGTCCATGTGTCTTTCTGAACCAATTTTCAGAGTATCTACTGTGTCCTTTAAGTTTTCCTGAGTTTTTGCAAGTTGTGTAGCTGAATCGGTAGATGCAACTGAGTCAGTTTTAGCGTGCAAGGTCTCATGATTTTCATGAACAATAGTTTGCAGTTCTTTTATGGCTGCTTCGTGATTCTGTAATGCATTTTCATACCGCGAAAAAATAGGTTGAAAATGCTCACAAAATGCGCATTACAGACTTTTTGACACTTCGATTCAATGTTATGTAACTCAGTAGTTAAATCTTCACGTGTTTGTTCAAGCATGGTGTCTAACTTTTGAAGCTTTTGCTGTGTTTGTCTCTGATTTTGTTCCAATGTGTCCAACTTTTGAAGCTTTTGCTGTGTTTGTCTCTGATTTTGTTCCAATTTGTTGCATTAATTGCAATAATAATGTATTAGTGTCTGGAATCTGTTTCTCTATGCTTTTTGGCAGTGCATTTTCACCGGCAACATTCACATTTTGACAAGCAGAAAATGTGTCTCGACTCATTTGAGAAAACGGTGAGGACCCAAAACCTAAGTCTATAGTATTTGCAATATTGTATTCTGTCATTTCGGATTCCTGAGGCGAGCTGTTGCCGACCGATCGATCGATAATGCTTCCCTGTTCGCTACTTTTGTCTACACCATTATTTGCCGCCCGCTCCATTTCCCTATGCACATTTACCAAATTACTACTTCGAATGTCTGTTAATTCACTACACAGTGGTGCTGATAAGCTACGCTCGTCGTCACTATTATTTCTCAGTTTACTTTGGAGCCTAGTGTTACGTTTTTCACAAGCCATTATTGTCACAATATTTCACACGATAAAACAGAAAAGCACAATTTGAAGAGCAAAAATAAGAGAACACATTAACATAGCACTGAAAATAATATCTAGTTAATTGCAAGCGCAGTTGGTGTGAATGCTCTGAAGAGCTATTCATTTGCATATCACAGTATCTTCTTCCTGTCTGCTAAATTTCGCGGCTGTAGCAGGTCATACTCGTGGTGTAGCAACTTTAATGGTCAGCAGTGTATGTACCTGCGGTCGCTGCGGTCTCCCGCGCGCCTGCATGTGCCGCTTCAAATGAGCTATCATCCCGTAGCGCTGCTATTATTGGCAGCCAAGTCGTCGGAAGTCGGTTTCTAACTTTAATGTTCATGTTGGCCGGTCGCTTGGCTATTTCTACTGCCTCTCTAATTCTTCCACCTGAAAGTAAGAGACTGTTTCTCCAGAACGCGTGCTTCACCAGAAGCAGTCTGTTTGCCGCACTTATCCTGGTGTTCTGCCACCACTGGCTGGGTGTGCTGTCTTAGTCGGATATATCTTTCATGTTCAGATATCCGTGTCCTGATGGGTCGCCCCGTCTCGTGTACATTCACTAATCCACATTCGCACCTGATTTCGTAAACTCTAGCAGAATGTAGTCTGTCAACTGTATCTTTCGTTATGCGAAGCACATCTTTTATTCTGTTGCTCCTTTGCAAAATGGGTTTGAAGCCTGCTCGGCGCAGAATTTTGCCCACCCGTTCCGTGCCACCTTAAACATATGTTGACAATGCTGTCACAAACCAAGAAAAATTTTATTGAATGTGAACAAATAGAGTTTTCCCGATGTTCACGTTGACGGTACTAAAACGGGTAGCACCACACGTCGACGCTGGACTTGAAGTTCAATACCAAGTCCCCTTCCGCAGACGGTGTTGGTGAAGAGATATCTATACCTACCCTTTTCTGTCTTCTTTTATTTTCTTCTTAAATTATACTACAAATTTATAATTTCCACTTCCTAATTCCTTCAGTTTTCTTCAAAAAATAAGTATAATTGCTGTAAATAAGTGAAGGACAACACCAATCTGCAGACAAAAGAACTCCACGCAGCCCCACCTACATGTGGTGCTGCATACTCAACAGTGGCCGTGGCATGAACTGCGTAGCACAATTTTGCTCCGCGGTGGTGGCCATGGGTACTGGCTAAGAGGTCTGTGTGGGGCACTACGACCTGCATAAAGCAACAAGGTAACAGGACCTAGTAGTCATAAGGCAGCTTCAAAAAATACAGCCACTCGATAGGACTGATACCATTCTCCACCTCTTACCAGTTTGTACAGTGTTTTAATTTCGAAGTAACTGATATTCACAAAACCCTCAATTCGTTTTTCATATTAAATCGTTTGCAAAAAGAAAAAAAATTGAAATATATATCATGCAACCATATTTACAAATTAATTTGCAATGAAAGTAGCTAATTACTATTTATCCTACCCAATGATACATGGAACATGAAACTAAGTATTTATCTAACATCCCACGGTTTTGCCCCCTGCTGCTCCTTCAAGCACGAAGTTAAAAATTCCAGCTGTAGGCTCCCACCTCCTACTTCAAAATACTACAATTCATTTAACTTGAAGGCATTCGAATCGTAAGAAGGGAGGCAACATACAAAGAGTTTACTACCGGTGGAGGATAAAACCGTATCCCTATTATCCGCAACGAAACCGTAATTAATTGCCACACAAAATTAATAACCAGTGATGACAAGAGATAATTTTTTTACTTGAATTTTTTTGTGTATGAGATTGATGGGGAAGTATCATTGCAACAACAGCCAGTAACAAGTCCACAGATTCAAAGAGTCAAAATTTGGAAGAGGTTATCAGATTGCATCATTAGTGTACTAATTGTGTAATACAGATCCATCACTGAGTGTGGTCGGGATTTTGTTGTATATGTCCATAACAACAAAAGCCCTGGGGAGCAGTTGTAATGGATCTGGGAGATGTTATTCTTTTACCGTATTTGTCGATACCGAATTGTATATGTTTTCTTATATTTTTGTCAGAATTTATTATAATTTGTCTTATTATATGTTAATTTACTTCTGTTTTTGAGAGTAAAAGCATATTGATTATTATTAGAAAATGTATCGAAGAAGAGCAAAGAGACTGATTACAAGTGGAAACTTGTGAATTGTGTAAAATATCTTTGACGTTGGAGTCGTCTTTGACTATAGTCAGTCGGCAGCTAACTCTTGGTGTGTGTTGACGGAAGAACAATGTGAAGGTCGCAGTCATAAAGAATTTTGAATTATGTTACTATTATTTTTGTATTAACTAAAAAGAAGAAACTACATTTGAAGAAACTGTATTTGAAACACCAAAATGAGAGAAACACGTTGAACCACGTCTTTTCTGCAGCTGACATAGATGCATCGTGGAATCATACTTAGACAACTGAAGCCAAGACTAATATCGCCTTGCAAACGTCTAACGGAAAAGGTACTGTCACGAAATATGGCAAATTTAAGTAAATAAAAAATAGTGACCATATTTTCAACTTGTGTCTTAGCTGGGATGCCATATTTCAATGACCAGAAAGAAAAATAACCTTAATGATTCATTGTTAAAGCTGTCAGTGGCCCAGAAAAGAGCTCAATATGCAGCAGCAGAAATTTTGATCGTTTTCCCAATAACATTAAATATCTGAAGGTAGTAAAGCAAGATTCAAATCTATGGACAACTCCCACTAGGACTAAAAATAATAATGTCAATAATGTGTTCATTAATGTTGCCACTAGCCATAGATATATACCCTGGAACTGGTTTGTTCCACATTATTTCGATAAAAGAACCCTTCACAAAATCTATGGAACGTGTAACTAACTAACTGTTCGCTAAATACAGGGTGACACGCTCGACGCGACTCGTGGCTCGGAACACAGTTACAATCTGGCAAGAAATTTAAAAACAACCCACACTCGCACACGATCAGTCTACATGTAGATCAATGCTCCGTCAGCCACGTGACGGTGTGTGGCTGAGAGTACCTCTGGTACCAGTAACTTATTTTCCCCCTCCCCTTCCCTGTTCCACTCGCGAATAGCGTGTTTGGGATAATGGTTGTCGGTACGCCTCTATATTAGCCCTAATTTCTCGAGATGTATGTGGGAGGAAGTAACACGGTGTCCGACTCTTCTCTATAAATTTGAATAGTAAACCTCTGTGAGAAACAACGCCTGTCTTGTAGCGTCTGCCACTTGAGTTTACTGATCATCTCTGTAACGCTCTCGCTCCGTCTACACTAACCCAGACGAAACGCGCCGCTCTTCGGCGGGTCTTCTCTATCTCAACTATCAGTCTGAACTCGTAACGGTCGCAGATTGATGAGCAATACTCAAGAATCGTTCGAACAAGTGTTTTGTAACACATTGCTTAATATTCTTCCTACGAATCTGTCTGGCATATGCTTTGGCTACTACTTGTTTTATGTGGTCATTCCATTTAAGGTCGCTCTGGACAGTTACATCCAGACATTTTATTATTGGTGCCGATTCAAGCAATTTTTCACCCGTTGTGTAGTTGTACAGTAGTGGAGATCTGTTCCTATGTACGCGCACTATCTCATCAATCCTCTGTAGGTAATTCTGAAACTCGATACTGTCTTCTGGCGTTGCTACTTTCTCACAGACAACCCCACGACCTCATCATTGAACAATCTCAAGAGCTTCCGACGCTCTCTACTATGTGATTTATATGCATTGTAGACAGTAACGGTTTTATCAATTTACCTTGGGGTATTGTGAAAATTATCTTTACATCTGTCAGTTTTGTTCCGTTAAGAGCGACATGTTGAGTCCTATGTGCAAGGAAGTCGAATCCTATAGTAGATCTGGTCGGACTGTCGGTAAGCTCGTATTTGTGCTCCTACAAGTACCGAAGTGATAAGGAATACCACTCAATCTATGACAAGAAGATTACAGCACTGCACTGATACCAATGGTAACCACTTCGAACACCTTCTGTAAATGGACGTTCAAGCCATCTTTTTGACCTTCGTTGACCTTCAAAGACCTTCATACATCATTGGATTCCTCTTGATAGCCGCTATCAGAAAATAAGTACCTAACTATAGCATCCCATTTAAAAAATAAGTAAATAAAAAAAAGTTTACCTGCAGATTTTTGACGCGACCCCACCTAGAATCGAAAAACCAACGTCGTATTATGGCCCCCGTTGTCCCATGCAACATTTGTCCCAGAAACCTTTGAGCTACTATCATACTTCCGGAAATATTCTGGGAGCCAGTAGTTAGTGATTCACCCTGTATATGTATACGGTGGCCAGCCTACATTGCCTAAGCTGATGATGTCGCCATAATACGTACAGACCCTCAAGATAGCTTGAAAATCTCGAACGCTTTAAGGGAGCAATGGGGGCAAGTATGAACAGTGATAAAACACAGGTCTTGTGCCTCAATGAAAGCACGTATCCCTTTACCGAATATCTTCGAATAGAAGTACTGGGTGTGAAATTAAGAAAAATCATGCGCGACCTAACTGATGTCAACCCCAAAGAAATGGTAGAAAAATCAGAGGTGTTCTGGTAACGAATAGTACAAGGAAATTTGCTGTTGTTCAAAGGATTGAATATGGCAACACAATGGCCCGATCCAAAAATATGGTATGTTGCACTTCTCATACCCACTGAGAGAAAACGACTAGCACAAATAAAAAAAATATATACAGGGTGGTCCATAAATCATGACCGAGCCAATTATCTCACAAAATAAGCGTCAAACGAAAAAACTACAAAGAACGAAAATCGTCTAGCTTGAAGGGGGAAACCAGATGGCGCAATGGTTGACCTTCTAGATGGCGCCATCTATCACAAAGCGAAAAAAGTGGTCCACCTAAAATATTTATATTTCTTTACGTACTACACGAAAATGTAATAAAAATGGGTGTTCCTATTTAATAAAACGCAGTTGATATCCGTTTGACCTATGGCAGCGCCATCTAGCGGTCCAACCATAGCGCCATCTGGTTTTCCCCTTCAAGCTAGACAAGTTTCGTTCTTTGTAGTTTTTTCGTTTGAAGCTTATTTCGTGAGATATTTGGCCCGGTCACTATCAATGGACCACCCTGTATAGTGTGGTTCATTTGGAAAGATTGCTGTTTCATGTAGCCGGGGATTAGGTTTCAAGATCATCTACAAAAGACGACCTAGGGTTAACGGATAGTGAAACAACATGTTCACCCCTTGGTGGTGACAATTTAATAAACACGCTGAAACTGCCCGCACGTCGGTCGGATTTACAAAAGACTGCGTTAGACACTGCAACAGAAAAACATAGGTTACAGACAGATGCCAGAAATTATATGTTCGGTCTTAGAAACGACAATGTATGCATTAGAGAAGCTTCATAATAAAAGATACTTTACGTCAAAGACAGTAACTGGAAACATTTAAAAGGAATCTCCATAAAGAGGGTGGAGAAAAATTGTTTCACGAAATTTTAACCCTGGATAGCTTATGCCAGTAGGAACCAAAATTACTAATGTTGTGTAGGTCTACAATTTTTAAACTACATTTCTGCAGAAATGATTAGCATTTCAGTCACCGCGGTTCAGCATGTGTTCTGTTGCCTAGTAAGCCAATGGTCCGCCATTGGCCGTGATAACTTGTTCCATGCGTGGTGGCATCGACGCGTAAAAGGCGTAATGACGTCCTACGGTATAGCCATCCATTTGGCATTCACCTGGTTCCAAAGTTCATCTGTGGTGGTTGCCATTGGGTCACAGCGCTGCACCTGTCGTTTCACCATGTCAAACAAGTCGGGTGATCTGACGGGCCGCGACAAAATACTGAGCCGGCCGCGGTGGCCGAGCGGTTTTAGGCGCTTCAGTGTGGAACCGCGCGACTGCTACGGTCGCAGGTTCGAATCCTGCCTCGGGTAAGGATGTGTGTGATGTCCTTAGGTTAGTTTGGTTTAAGTAGTTCTAAGTTGTAGGGGACTGATGACCTCAGATGTTAAGTCCCATAGTGCTCAGAGCCATTTGAACACCTCCACACATGGACTTAAGTATGTACGGCACACTCAGAGCGCGACCCTTAATCGCACTTCTCCTGCCTTTTTGGATACAAAGAAGTTACCTAAAAAAAAGATACATTGTTTTTAGGTTCTCCTGATAACTAACAAAGTTCTATATTTCCACTCTTCATATAAAATAATGGAAAAAAAGGTCGAGACACCAAGATGAAGTGCAAAAATAAGCGAAAGTTGGGAGACCTGTTTCTACATCTGAGAGATTCATGATGTCTATTCAAATTTCGCTCCAGTTGCTTAAGAGTGGCTGTAATAGAACTACTATGAGGAGGCAAATCAGGTTTGATTCAAATACAAGCTGTAACGCTCTTCAGCGTTAGTTACCTTTGAGACTGGACATGGTGAGTTGAAGTTAGTTAACAATGCCTTTAGGCCGATATAGACGATATTAGCAGCACCTCACTTAGTTTGAACAAGGTCGTGTAGTAGGGCTACAAAAAGGTGGATGTTCCTTCTGTGATACTGCACAAAGGCTTGGCAGGAATGTAGCCAGCGTACACGACTGCTGAGAGCGGCGTTCACGAGAATGCGCTGTCGCAACAAGATTGGGCTCCAGACGGCCGCGAGGCACTACCGAGAGGGAAGACCATCGAGTTTGTTGTGCAGCTCTGGATCATCGTAATCCATCTGCAGCAGCTGTCTGAATAGCAACTGGCACCACAATGAAATAACGAAGTGTTACAGATCAAGGACAGATCCGAGTCAGACACCCTATAGCATGCATTCCAGCGACCACAAACCACCGCCATTTGCGACTTAAGTGTTGTCAAGCGAGAGCTCATTGGAGGTCAAGGTGGAGATCGTGTTTTCTGATGAAAGTTGGTTTTGCCTCGGTACCAGTGATGGCCACATTTCCGTTAGAAGGGGGCCAGTTGAGGCCCTGCAACTAACTGTCTGCATGCTAGACACACTGGACTTGTATTTGGATTTTTGGTATGGCTGGCGATTTCGTATTACGGTAAGGCGTGCGATTTCGTACGCCAACAGGACCACTCTCGTAGTTATCCCACGACTGCAAATTTGTACGTCAGTCTGTTGATTCGACCTGTTGTGCTGTCATTCATGAACAGCCATCCAGGTGAGTTTTCCAAAAGGATAACGCTCGGTCGTCCACACTCCGCCGTTGTAGCCTAACATGCTAATGAGAGTTGCACTTGTTGTCTTGGCCTGCTCCATCACCAGATCAGTCTCCAATCGAGCACATATTGGACATCATCGGATGACAACTCCAGCGCCACCTACAAACAGAATTGAACGACGAAGTGCAGCAGGCATGGAATCCCTCCCCCAAAATGATATTCGGCACTTATACAACAGAATACAAGCACGGTTACATGCTTCCAATAGACAGTGTAGTGGCTGCACCGCTTATTAATGTACCGTCATTTCCCATTTGCAATTGAAGGGTTTCGTGCAAGAAGGAGGCAGCTCCCCTTTTTCCAGTTTGTGGCAAATTAAAAAAAAAAGTTTTAAAAATTCAGTTTTCACAAAAACGAAAAAGTACGTGCAATAGAGTTTTGAATTTTGGAGCTGCCTCGGTTTTGCTCCAAAGTGAATGAAAACTTTTTGTAGGACCATTTTCTTCCTAATTAACCATATTTCAGTTTAAAAAACACTTATTAATAAAGAAAGTACAATTTTATTAGCATAATACATTAATTCTACAGTTCTTCCTCAGTCTTCTAGCTCACCTTCAGTCACCTCAGGATCGTTTGATGCATCTGACGTCAACTGGTCGTAAAACCACATTTCGTTTTGCCCAACATACTTTCTGGCCAGCTCTTTGACATCTTTAAACTTTTGGCCTTTAAGCGGGAGGAGACAATCATATGCTTGATGAAGGTGGTCTGTTGTTATGAGACTCGAAGGTCCTTGGTCGCAAATTTGCGCATTATCGAAGACAGTCATCCCTACGGTCGCACTTTACCGATGTATGGCTGTTCATAGAGGAATATTTTGTACTTAGTGATTAAATATTTTCCTCTTTTCTTGTTCGATAATGATACGTAAGTGTTCTTTACAAAAAAATTCCTTCAACGTGTGAACAAAGTGCAAAATAAATCTGTGGTCCACTTCAGTGACATCAAACGCGCGATGTTTACACCAGTCTGCTGAAAAATACGTAACACAACCTCCTTCCTGCTATTGTTTGAGGGAAGAACGAGACAGCTCGCGGAGCTGCCTCTGTTTTCATGCAAACTCGGAGTACAGGCAGCTCCAACTGTTGGATTTCTCTGAAACTAGTGGGTGGAGCTGCCTCTTTCTTGCCCCAAACTGTTGTGTACATAGTTCCGCGCAGGCGCAGCGCTCGTCTCTCTCCGGTCTACGACATGGCGCTGCCATAAAGACGGACCAAATTCTGCTTTCGTCGATCCGCGTATTAATATGTAACGCAGCCAATGAGATTGCTGCTAACATAGAATCTTTTTTTTTTCCTCCTTCTTGCGCCAAACCCCTCAATTGTTAATTTCGTGTATACATTAACTTGTGATCTTGCAACGTTAATCACTTAAATATGTTAGCTAGAGGATTTTATGCCAGAAATTTCATTGCTCTACGTTAATTATTTTCTGGTACTGCGATTTTTTTCTGCCAGTGTAAATATAGCGAGTCACCTACTTCGCTTAAGTTGCAACCTTCACAGTCATAATTATTGGACCTTGTAACTAACCTGTTTCTACGGGTTATTACGTTATTATTGGGAATGTAAATACTTATTGCTTGTGAAGTTAACGTGAGAAGATTAGGGTCGCCACCGACTCTAACCATACAACTAATCGAAGGTTTGGTCGAGTCGGAAAATAAATTAATTTAATCACAGACCAAAAACTCACAAAAATGCATACATTGTGATGTCGCTCATATCGCATACGATGTAATTAATAGTATTGCCCGTGCACTGTTCACGACAATCAAACATTTAAAATAAAATAGAAAATGCATGAACACTGCATAAGATCAGATCGAAGCAACACACCTGAAAATAAGACTTAATCTAAAGCATTTGTTATAAAATACAAGGGGAGACTAATCACTGGACCTGTGCGAAAGGAAACGCGTTGGATGTGCTAACGGGAAAGCTACGAGGTGAGTGGCTTAGGTGCAAAAACGTAATCTCGGAACACAAGAGATAAGGATGTGAGGCATGTACACAATTCCTGATAACATGAAGTCCTAAAACATTAAAGAAAATTGTCGATACGTTCACCGCTATAATCTACAACTAAAATAATTGGTGTGAATCATTCATACAACTGCTGTTGCCTGATAACTGATCACAATAACTCGTGAAACGGTACACGTTTCGCAGTACACCCGCGTGCCCACGTGGTTTATGGAGACGCAGTTTCTAGGTATCGTGGCCAAGTTGCAACAATATCACATCACACAATCATGAACAGTTAACGTTCTTTAAAACAAACATGAGACCGGACAGTTAGTGATGACGGTAGCCCATCAAAACTTTAGTGTTCAACCACGTGGTCGGCTCCCCACGGAGGAAAGATACATAAAGAAAGGAAAATTTACGATAAGGTAAAGCTATTAATATTTAGAAAATTGAAAGCTTATACAGGCACAGCTGAAGGCAAACAGACATTCATACAGAAGCGAGTGCTCACTTCTTATCGACACCTTTGTGTGGCGCTCTTCCGGTGGATCCAAGTCTCCCATAGAAATTTACTAAAAGAAAAATCTGCCGAAGTTTTGCATTCCTCGCTGCGACAAGGCAACGCAATCTTTCAGAGTTGAAAAGCGAAACCAAAAGCTAACAGCTTTCCCCTCGCCAAGTAACAACGCGCCACGCGGTCAGTCTAACTCATCCTTCTTCGACTGGAGCACAGCTGTGGACGCTTCCCGTACCGGCGGCAGTACTGCCTCCCGCTTCTTCTCCAGCCTCTTCAACGCTCCGCGTGGCCCGTAAAACCCAAAGATGCCATTTCCACCACCAACCCAAAGCAGGTGGATTTCTCACAAGTAGCGAAAACCTCTTTGCCTACTTGACCACTACCAGAGTTGGCTATTCTGTACAACTGCTGCTGAATCTGTACGACTATCGCAGACTTTCTGCAGCAGACTACGCCACCGTCTAGCAACGTGACACACAACCACATTCATTCAATCATGCCACTATGACAATTATGAGAAAAGAGAAACAAGGAAGGAAAGAGAAATACTAATGAAAATGGGCTACCGGACTATTGAAAGGTGGCTACAGGACCCTTTCAACCTGCTTCTGTCTTAAGAATGTGGAATTTCTCCCAGTCCTCTGGTGGCACAGGGAGACCTTTCACAGTCCAGGTGCATAGCCGGCTCGCCTTTCGCCACTATCGCCTCGCACGCTACCTCCCTCTCTTCGACCCGCGCCATTGTAATTCGGCGCTGGACCGGAAAGGGGCGTGCGAGCGGAGTGGCGACCGCAAAGTAGCGAGCACCGAATTAGCATACCCGCTGCTATCGGCCGGCAAAGGAAGCGTTGGCGGCGTTGGCGGTGGCGGCGGTAGAGTCCGCGCCGCTGCGCCGCGGTGTGCGGTGACGAATGTCGGCCGGCAGTGCGCGGTTCCGCTGCGGGGAGCTCTGGCCAGTCGATATGGCGGCGTAGCGGCCGCCAGGCATTAGCATAGTAACGAGCAGGGCAGCGACAGCTGCCGCAACTTGGCCGCCGCCCGCGCCAAGAAGCTGTTTCTCAAAAGTTAGCCCGTCCTCTCTGGCAATTTGCAGCTCTCTCTCTCTCCTCTCGCAGTCTGCCTAATTTTATGATCTCTTCCGCAGCTGTTTCTTTGTTTTGTTTCTGCCGTGCTCGCTTCTCCATCGCGCGTGCGCTTTTATTTAATCGTGTTTCATAGAACAGCGGAACTGTACAGTGCTTCGAGACAGTTTCAAATTGCGAATTTGCGAAGAGTAGAGATGGGTAATGTGAAACACGTAACTGTTTCGAAACGAATGAAACAGTACAATGTAATGTTTCGATACGCTGTTTCGAAACAGTGAAACAGTTTGTGTTTTGTAATCTAATAAACCTATACATTTTATCATCTTGAATGTCTACTGTGTAAGTATGTCCATATAAACACAAATGAGGCGCGAGAACGCTAATCATATCGCAGAAAGTATGAAACTATCACTTGGGTGTCTTGGCAGTTTCGTATTTCCTGCAGCACATGCGCTGCTTTCATGTCGTGTGACTTTCATACTTTTCAATTGGCTGAGGACAGCCATAGCTCAAGACAGAAGAACCACCACGAACGGAACTGGAGGTGGGAGCAGCTGCAGAAACAACGGATATACTACTGGGATTCCCATATTCCGTTACTATGGGTAATATACCCATCCTGCTAATTTCCACGCACACAAAGGGAATCATTGTGGATAATAGGCACAGTGACTACAGACTCACAAATAATGCCAAATAATTCGAATAAATAAAAAAATATAACAGAAAAAAATTTTATCTTTCAAGGTGTTTCGAACTGTTACTATAAATTCACCATGCTTCCCAGCCTTTCCCGTTCACCATTACACTATCAGTGATATGTCAAACAGATTGCTTGCAATTATACCTACATCAAAATTATGTATATTTCTAATAACTGTCACTCTACGCCTTTTTTTATTCAAATGACTACTGTACATGAACAGAGAAGCGTATGTTATAAAAAAAGTGTAATTTAACTGAATAATTTTCACATATTTATTATTTTGAATGTGAATAATACGCGTTGTTTTATTGTTTGGTTAGTGTTTATAAAGTAGATGTTACCCCAATCCGGAACAGAACAGCCAGTTAGAAACGAAGCTTTATTTTCGGATATATTAAGCTTCATGCTATTGCTTGTCAAAAAGATTTCGACACTCTTGAAAGTGTTTCACGAAATGGTATGTTATGTTTCAGTACCTGTGCCGAGCCCAAATCTCGTACGACACAGAGCGGAATGAAACATCACTGTTTCGATACAATTAGTCCGTTCCAAGCACACATGGACTGAAACAGCCTTATTTTGAAACAACGACACAGTTTCTGTGTCTGGCTCGAGATCGAATCTGGTCCGGATATCCAAGACAGGGGCGGAATGAAACACCACTGCTTCGAAACAATGAACCACAGCCGTTCCGAAATACTGAAACAGTTCCACCTATCGATACACTGTATCGAAACATAGAAACAGTGGCCAAGTCTAGCGAAGAGTTAATATTACCAACTATGTTTTACGTATTTCGAAAATATAGCCATGTCGATAAAAGTCTTGCCGTTCTCACTATCTCTCTCTCACTCTCTCTCTCTCTTTGTCTTCCTCCTTATCTCCTCCTCTCTCTTTCTCTCTCTCTCTAACACACCCCTCTTTCTCCTTTCATATCTGTCATTTTCTTCTTCTTTCCTATTTAATCGACTCCTTCTCTACCATCTTTCAGTTTCCTCTTCTACCAAGGAGTTGTGCAATTTGTTTAGTGTGCACTTACATTTGCTTTCATTACTTCTGCTACTTCAATTTACTTAACAACTGCACTTCGCCGTTATACAGGGTGAACACGAAGTCCTTCCGTGACCACAAAAGAAAAAAAAATGTTTCTAAGGAAGTATGCTCGATATAGCAAAATCGGTTCTTGTAAATCTCATTAAGTTTTTTACGGATACGCTTCACATGTCATCGCCCCGTCTGTTGCCCATTGAACGTCTATCGATACTCACTCACCTTATCTTTCTCAAATATTTCTTCTGTCACTACCTCTACAGTATCCATAATATCCATAAGAGATTACAAGTCGTAACCTGGTGAACAGAACGCTTCACGAATCCCGCAAAAAAGTTAAAGAGGGTTATGTCTGGTGAACAAGGTGACTATGATCTTGGACCCTCTCTACCGACCCATCTGTCCGCAAAGGTATCGTGCAAGAAATAGCAAACAAAATAACGCTCTTCCAGTGTGCTGGCACACCATCTTGTTAAAATACTACCCGTGACTGAAATTAGTATAACTAAGGCGTTGTATGGTTGCAACATGTCCAAGTAAACTGTCGCTGTAATGGTAAGCTCAGTAAAAAAGAAGTGCCCGGTATTTATTTTATATTGTGCTTTATGCCATATCAAGCATTCACCTTTAGGCTGTCCCTTAGGATGTACCACTATACGTGCCTTTTTCGACCCCAAATTCCGAACGGTGTGAGTGTTTACTTTCCTTACGAAATAGAACGTGACTTCATCGAGAAAACAAATTTTATTAAGCTAGTCACCTCCCCCATGAACCGTGCACCTTGCCGTTGGTGGCGAGGCTTGCATGCCTCAACGATACAGATAGCCGTACCGTAGGTGCAACCACAACTGAGGGGTATCTGTTGAGAGGGCAGACAAACGTGTGGTTCTTGAAGAAGGGCAGCAGCCTTTTCAGTAGTTGCAGGGGCAACAGTCTGGATGATTGACTGATCTGGCCTTGTAACACTAACCAAAACGGCCTTGCTGTGCTGGTACTACGAACGGCTGAAAGGAAGGGGAAACTACAGCCGTAATTTTTCCCGAGGGCATGCAGCTTTACTGTATGATTAAATGATGATTGCATACTCTTGCGGCCGGCCGGTGTGGCCATGCGGTTATAGGCGCTACAGTCTGGAACCGCGCCGCCGCTACGGTCACAGGTTCGAATCCTGCCTCGGGCATGGATGTGTGTGATGTCCTTAGGTTAGTTAGGTTTAAGTAGTTCTAAGTTCTAGGGGACAGATGACCTAAGATGTTGAGTCCCATAGTGCTCAGAGCCATTTGAACCATACTCTTGCGTAAAATATTCCGGAGGTAGAATAGTCTCCCATTCGGATCTCCTGACGGGAACTACTCAAGACGACGTCGTTACCATGAGTAAGGAAACTGGCGTTCTACGAATCGGAGCGTGGATTGTCAGATCCCTTAATCGGGCGAGTAGGTTAGAAAATTTAAAAAGGGAAATGGATAGGTTAAAGTTAGATATAGCGGGAATTAGTGAAGTTCGGTGGCAGGAGGAACAAGACTTCTGGTCAGGTGAATACGAAATGAAATAGGGGTAATCCAGGAGTTGGTTTAATAATGAATAAAAAAATAGGAGTGCGGGTAAGCTAGTACAAACAGCATAGTGAACGCATTATAGTGGCCAAGATAGACACGCCTACTACAGTAGTACAAGTTTATATACCAACTAGCTATGCAGATGATGAAGAAATTGATAAAATATAGGATGAGATAAAAGAAATTATTCAGGTAGTGAAGGGAGACGAAAATTTAATAGTCATGGGTGACTGGAATTCGAGAGTAGGAAAAGGGAGACGAAGAAACATAGTAGGTGAATATGGGTTGGGGGTAAGAAATGAAAGAGGAAGCCGTCTGGTAGTATTTCACACAGAGCATAACTTAATCGTAGCTAACACTTGGTTCAAGAATCATAAAAACAGGTGGTATACCTGGAAGAACCTTGGAGATACTAGAGGATTTCAGATAGATTATATAATGATCAGACAGAGATTTAGGAACCAGGTTTTAAATTGTAAGACATTTCCAGGGGCAGATGTTGACACTGACCACAATCTAGTGCTTATAAACTGTAGATTAAAACTGAAGAAACTGCAAAAAGGTGGGAATTTAGGGAGACTGGACCTGGATAAATTGAAAGAACCAGAGTTTGTACAGAGTTTCAGGGCGAGCATAAGTGAACAATTGACAGGAATGGGGTAAAGAAATACAGTATAAAAATAATGGGTAGCTTTGAGGGATGAAATAGTGAAGGTAGCAGAGGATCACGTAGGTAAAAAGACGGGGGCTAGTAGAAATCCTTGAGTAACAGGAGAGATACTGAATCTATTTGATGAAAGGAGAAAATATAAAAATGCAGTAAATGAAGCAGGCAAAAAGGAATACAAACGTCTCAAAAATGAGATCGACAGGAAGTGCAAAATGCCTAAGCAGGGATGGCTAGAGGACAAATGTAAGGATGTATAGGCGTATCTAACGAGGGGTAAGATAGATACTGCCTACAGGAAAATTAAAGAGACCTTTGGAGAAAAGAGATCCACTTGCATGAATATGAAGAGCTCAGATGGAAACCCGATTCCAAGCAAAGAAGGGAAAGCAGAAAGGTGGAAGGAGTATATAGAGGGTCTATACAGGTGCGATGTTCTTGAGGACAGTATTATGGAAATGGAAGAGGATGTAGATGGAGATGAAATGGGAGATATGATACTGCGTGAAGTGTTTGATGGAGCACTGAAAAACCTAAGTCGAAACAAGGCCACGGGAGTAGACAACATTCCATTAGAACTACTGCCGGCCTTGGGAGAGCCAGTCCTGACAAAACTCTATCATCTGGTGAGTAAGATGTATGAGACAGGCGAAATACCCTTAGACCTCGAGAAGAATGTAATAATTCCAATCCCAAAGAAAGCAGGTGTTGACGGGTGTGAAAATTACCGAACTATCAGTTTAATAAGTCACAGCTGCAAAATAATAACGCGAATTCATTACAGACGAATGGAAAAACTGGTAGAAGCCGACCTCGGGGAAGATCAGTTTGGATTCCGTAGAAATGTTGGAACACGTGAGGCAATACTGACCCCACGACGTACCTTAGAAGAAAGATTAAGGAAAGGGAAGCCTACGTTTCTAGGGTTTGTAGGCTTAGAGAAAGCTTTTGACAATGTTGACTGGAATACTCTCTTTCTAATTCTGAAGGTGGCAGGGGTAAAATACAGGGAGCGAAGGGTATTTACAATTTTTACAGAAACCAGATGTCAGTTGTAAGAGTCGAGGGGCATGAAAGGGAAGCAGTGTTTGGGAATGGAGTGACACAGGGTTGTAGCCTCTCCCCGATGTTGTTCAATCTGTATATTGAGCAAGCAGTAAAGGAAACAAAAGAAAAGTTCGGAGTAGGCAGTAAACTCCATGGGAAAGAAATAAAAACTTCGAGGTTCCCCGATGACATTGTAATTCTGTCAGCGACAGCAAAGGACTTGGAAGAGCAGTTGAACGGAATGGACAGTGTCTTGAAAGGAGGATATAAGATGAATATCAAAAAAAGCAAAACGAGGATAATGGAATGTAGTCGAATTATGTCGGGTAATGCTGAGGAAATTAGATTAGGAAATAAGACACTTAAAGTAGTAAAGGAGTTTTCCTATTCGGGGAGCAAAATAACTGATGATGGTCGAAGTAGAGATGAAATTAAATGTAGACTGGCTATGGCAAGGAAAGCGTTTCTGAAGAAGAGAAACTTGTTAACAACGAGTATTGATTTTTGTGTCAGGAAGACGTTTTCGAAGGTATTTGTATGGAGTGTAGCCGTGTATGGAAGTGAAATATGGACCATAAATAGTGTAGACAAGAAGAGAATAGAATCTTTCGATATGTGGTGCTACAGAAGAATGCTGAAGATTAGATAGGTAGGTCACATAACTAACGAGGAGGTATTGAATAAAATTGGGGAGAAGAGGAATTTGTGGCACAACTTGACTAGACGAAGGGATCGCTTGGTACGACATGTTCTGAGGCGTCAAGGGATCACCAGTTTAGTACTGGACGGCAGCCTGGAAGGTAAAAATCATAGAGGGATACCAAGAGATGAATACACTAAGCAGATTCAGAAGGATGTAGGCTGCAGTAGGTACTGGAGGATGAAGAAGCTTGCACAGGATAGAGTAGCATGGAGAGCTGCATCAAACCAGTCTCAGAACTGAAGACCACAACAGCAACACAACAACAACAGTCACTGACCGTGCGTGTCAATTCGTTCCTAGCGAACTCAGCACATATGGGCCTATCACCTGGCTACAAAACTTGGGGTAATTGTACAATGTATGTAGGGAAAAGTTTTCTCTTGAAACACGACGCGTCGTTGTCTGCGGACTGCTTTGAAACGCTGTAAGCATAGTTTCAACAGCGTCGCTACTCTTTCCAGCACTACCGCTTCTTGTTTGTCACCAACCGCATGAGTCTCTTTAAACTTTTCAAATGATCCTTTGATGCTCTTCACATGTGGTGATCTCGACCAAAGGCTGTAACAGGTGACCGTGTTTCATGAAACCACAAAACAAATTACGTTCTGTCCTGCAAGCGCCATTGTGATAGCAGCGCTTCTGGATTGCGCAGCTCTTGTGACAACTGAGGGGGAAAAGAAATTAAACGTTGTATATATACACAAAAGTTGACGAATTAACCTGCAAAAAAAGACTGATATACTCTGATTGTGATGTCAGTCATACGACCGCCTGATGCGATTCTCTCAATAAACGGAATAGAAGAACGGCTGTGCTAGCCAAAGAGTACACAGCCAGTCGTAGTACTTATGCTCGCCGCGAGACCACTTCATTTTTTTTTAATTTTTTTTTACTGTGTGGTGTGGGCTGAAGAGATCATCCTTGATGACTTATTCTTCTAGGATGGGATGTAAGGATAAAAGGAAAACACTTTATTTATTACGCATTGAGTTAGGCTTGGGCACTCAGTGGGTCTCTTAACATGCTGTCTTTGGTGATGTCTATCTGCTGTGGAGGGTGAAATGTGTCTTGGCTGTTATGTGTGACTGCTTCCTCGTGTTATGACAGATTGCCTATAGGGAATGAAACGTTATTGACTTCGGTACTCGATACTTGTGCCATCGTGCAGGGTTTTTTCCGTTCCTGCCGATTCTAATTGTCGAACTTCGTCCCTAAGGGCCTCGATTTTGTTAAAAACTCATAGAGCCTTGTCATGGACCTTCTCTTGTATAGTGGTCTCGTGGAGTGCGGTGCGGATGTCGACGTTTCTTGTCCACCATGGAGCTCCTGTGATCCATCGATAGCAAATGATTTGCAGCACTTGGAGTTTGTTGTTGTTGGAGACGCACGTATTTCCCCACGAGGTGGAGCCATATAACATTGTGGGTTCCACAGTTGCCTTATATAATTGGAGTTTAGTCTTAGGGTTGAGATCCTTACTCTTCAGGAACGGAATCAATGACCTGGACATTTTCTGGGCTGCCGTCTTCTTGTCGTCAATATGCTGTGTAAAGAGTGATTTTTTGTCAAGGTAGACACCGTGGTACTTGACTCCCGGCGACCATGGGATAAACTAATCAGCTATTTGGGGTCTGTTGTTCAGAACTGGTTTCCTCCGTATGAACAGAACGGCTGCCGTCTTCGTCTGGTTGATCGTTATCTTATTTTGCAGCGCCCAGCGTTCCATTACAGCAAGTTGCCGTTGCATCCTAGCAATCAGCTGGTCCAGGTGTAGTCCAGTTGTCAGAAAGGCCGTATCGTCCGCATAAAAAATCGCCGTAACAAGGGGGACTGTTGGGATGTCATTTATACATAAGTTGAAAAGCAGAGGCGAAATGACAGAGCCCTGCGGAATTCCTGCGGAGATCAGTTTCATTTCGGAGTTTTTATCGTCGACTCGGACATACAGTTTCTTGTCCTGCTGAAAGCTGTTTATGAGTCCAATGTAACAATCCGCAATAGGGGTTGTGCGATGCAGTTTGACGATAAGGTTGGGCCGCCACACCTTGTCGTAAGCGTTTTCGATGTCAAGGAATACATAAATGGTGAAGTGCTGCTTGTTGTATCCCTCTTGTATTCGTTCGGTGACCCGTAGAAGTTGAAGTTCGGCAGATAACTTGTCCTTGAAACCGAATTGTTCGGGCTGTATAACATCATGCGCTGTAAGCGTGTCACGGAGCCTCTTCAACAGCACTCTCTCGAGCACCTTGCCAAGCGTCGGCAAGAGGCTAATTGGCCGGTAACTGTTGGGTTCTGCTGGGTCTTTACCTGGCTTTGGTATTGCAACTACTCGAGCCGTCTTCCATGCCGTAGGAAAATATCCCTTCAGAAGACAGCTGTTGAGAATTCGGGTAAGGAACACAGTTGGCTCCCTGGGCAACTGTTTCAAATCGGTGTTGCTTATGGAGTTGTTGCCTGGCGCGTTATTCCGAGTCTTCCGGATAATGTTACGGATCTCTGCTGGTGTGGTGAGTGCCTGGAGCGTTATTCCGAGTCTTCCGGATAATGTTACGGATCTCTGCTGGTGTGGTGAGTTGTGGGCGGCTCTGCACAGGCGCAGTACGAAAAGCAGTCCATTCTGCTGTAACGACGACTTCCTGTTCTAGCAGGCGGACGTCGTTCACGGGGGTCACTGGTGTAAACATATGTTCTTGGTAAGTCGTAGCATACAGCTCCGCCTGGGCGAGTTCGTCATAGAGGAGGGCACCTGGTCCTCTGATGGCTCATTTTGGTAGCCGTTGGTGTCGTATGTTCTTGACTACCTGCCATTTGTTCTTGGTTCGAAGTAAGAATTCATCCATCTTATCTTCCCAGACCGGCTGTCGCCACTCGGCCACTCTCCTGTGCAGTTCTCGTGTTAAGACATGTGTTTCTCGACGATCGATCTGGTTTCTATAGCGGAGCCAACGTCGCCTGCTCCTGTTTCTCTGTCTTCAGTTCTTGGAGTAGAGGCGGGAACTCGTCGAAAGCTACTACAGGGTACACCATGTGAGTAGTTGCCCTCCGTTTGGCTACCTTTATCTTCTGCGTCAAAGTTTGTACCGCGATGTCGATGGCTTCCGGTGTTGAAACGTCCTGCGTCGGGTAGATATTGTTGTCAAGATATGTCCGAAATTGACCCCAGTACAAAGTCTGTGAGGTGGGGGGCGGAAGGTTGGCCGTTGCGTGTTCCACTATGCTGATAACAGGTCGGTGGTCAGACGAAAGATCGTCGACGGTGCGGAGCTGGAGGTTCGTCTCAATATTTTTGATGAGAGCAATATGTAGGACGTCCGCGTCTTGCCAATCGACGTAAGGAATCCGTGTGGGCTCTCGTGGGCCATGGACTGTGATGCCCAGTTCTTCTTCCATGGCAATCAAAGTTCGTCCACGAGGGTTCGTACGCTGGGAATTCCACGCGACGTGCTTGCTGTTAAGGTCACGTCCTAGGAAGATTTTGTCAAAATTGGTGAAGATACTCCGTAGGTCGTCTGGCACCAGGTTTTTACCAGGGCTGTTATACGCAGCGATGAAAGTGATGTTGCCTGCCGTCGATCGAACCGTTACTGCTGTTGCCTCCAGATGTTGGAGGTATGGTAGTGTTTCATGATGGTGCCGCAGTTCCCTTATAAGCAGAACTGCGGTCCCTCCACCTCGTTGGCCTTGTCCGTCCGTTCTATAGACGTACATGTTACGAAATCTAAGCTCAGTTGTTGGACGAAGGTGTGTCTCCGATACAAGTGCGTTGTCGATTTTGTGACGTTGTAAAAATACAGTGAATTCTGTTTTCTTGTGTTTCATACCATTGGCGTTCCATATACAGATTTTCAGGTTTCTCGTGGTCCCAGGGCGATCCATCTTAAAGTGTTCCAAAGGCCTTCAATACACTTCCGATTAAAGAAAGTATCCCCACTAGATGTTGCTGCACGGCAGTGAGACGTTTGGCGACATCAGAAAGCGCTGGAGCTATGGATTCCATCAAATGTGCTGGTGAGACGTAGGTTTCCGGTTCCGATCGTCGTGGTGATGCTGCGTGGGCGTATGAATAATGCTGGCGATGCTGTCGAGGTGGGCGTGCTTCAGGAGGAGGCTGTGTTACTGGCTGCCGTGTCGCCGCCGGCTGTTCTTGTGGCGTTTGCTGACGGTGGGGCGGAGGGTGTGGCGTCAGGTTGGAGTTCCGTATTACACGAGTCCTCCGTTGAGAGGCTGCGGGGAAGACCGTTGCCTGTATTCCCTGAGAGGTTCCTGGTGCTTCTGGCAGCCACGCCATGTGGCAGGATGGTCCTTTTCACAGTTCGCACATTTCGGTGGAGCCCCTCTGGGATGAGTACATGCTGAAGATCTGTGTTGCCCTCCACATCGAACGCAGCAAGCAGCAAGCTGCAATAATTAACTGTATGTTCGAATCACTGGCAGTGGCGACATTGAACAAGTCCTTCTTGTCTGTTGATGGTTTCAATAACGACTGTAATATATAGAAGGTGTTTGATGTCGTAAATCTTGTAGTTTTCCTGTTGGGCTGGCAACGTGACACAGTAAGCAGGTTGAGGTCGTAATTCCTTGGTGTTGTCGTCTCGATTTTTAAACTGGTGGACGTTGATGACAGGGAAACAATTCTCTATCTGTGCGTCTTTCAGTTCTTCCTCCGAAACTTCGGCAGGTAGACCTTTGACAACCACTTTGAGGTCCTTGTCTTCTGCGGCCTGATGTGTAAAAAAGTGGATGGCATTTGATACAAAGAAATTGATGGCCCGTCGTTGATCTTCATAGGAGTCAAAGTGATATTTGATCCTGTCTCGTTGGTAGGTGGATGTAAGACTGCCGTCAATATTCGCTTTCAGTGCCTTGTTGAGTTCCATGTAGTTCTTGGTATGGTAAATAGCAACGGACGGGACTTTACGTAGTAAGTTCCGGCCAGAGCCATCTGTCCTCTCTTTATCTGCTTCGAGATGAACGTCACTCGTCTGGTCCATACGTTCTGGAGCATCCGTAGTATCTTCCGTCGCAATAGCCGCATAACGTTTGGAAGTTTTCAGTTCTTCTGGACGTTGTCGCTTCCGAGAGTTGTTCTGCTTAAGAGAAGCACTGAGTCGTTTTCTTTGGCGAACTAGTGTAACATCGCCCTCTTCGTCGGTGGGCTGCACGGTCCAAACTTCTTCACAGGAGACTCCCTCCATTTCGTCGTCGTCTTCTGGTGGAGAAAATTGTTCCAGGTCGTCTACTCGTTCTTCAGGCTGTGAAGTAGGAACTGTACTAGTGCGGTTGTCGTACACTTCCTGACTTTTGAGCATCATGTGTTGTATTTCACGCCTTAGTTCCAGTTGTTGCCGATCTTTCTGTGTTATCTGATGTCTCTCGTCGTAGGGGTTTGACGTATGTTGTCCTCCGCTCGTCATTCGCATAGCGCTCTTCGTGGTCCTGTCCTCATTATGTTGCCGTTCAGAATCCGTTGTCGTTGCAGGGGTCGTCGCCATTGTATCTGTCCCGTCGGGAGCGGGGCAGGCCCCACCGACCGGCCAGCGGCCGGCCCCAGCGCGACCGAGCCGGCTGGCTCGGACGCGCGCGCTCCGTTGTCCGCACTCATCGGCATCGCGCGCTCAACTGCCACTTCATGTGTAGCAGGAATGTAGCGCAGTTGTGCCAGTCTACGAGGTGCATTCAAGTTCTAAGGCCTCCGATTTTTTTTCTCCAGACTGGAAAGAGGTAGAAACATGCGCATTGTTTTAAAATGATGCCGCGTTCATTGTCAATACGTCCCAGAGATGGCAGCACCGTACGGCAGATGGAATTTTACCGCCAGCGGCGAGAATGAGAACTGTTTTAAATACTTAAAATGGCGACGTTTTCCTTACTTGAGCCGTGTGCAATCATTCGTTTTCTGATTTTGCGTGGTGTGAAACCAATTGAAATTCATCGACAGTTGGAGGAGACATGTGGTGATGGAGTTACGGATGTGTCGAAAGTGCGTTTGTGGGTGCGACAATTTAATGAAGGCAGAACATCGTGTGACAACAAACCGAACCAACCTCGGGCTCGCACAAGCCGGTCTGACAACATGATTGAGAAAGTGGAGAGAATTGTTTTGGGGGATCGCCGAATGACTGTTGAACAGATCGCCTCAAAAGTTGGCATTTCTGTGGGTTCTGTGCACACAATCCTGCATGATGACCTGAAAATGCGAAAAGTGTCATCCAGGTGGGTGCCACGAATGCTGACGGATGCCCACATGGCTGCCCGTGTGGCACGTTGCCATGCAATGTTGACGCACAATGACAGCATGAATGGGACTTTGTTTTCGTCGGTTGTGACAATGGATGAGACGTGGATGCCATTTTTCAATCCAGAAACAAAGCACCAGTCAGCTCAATGGAAGCACACAGATTCACCGCCACCAAAAAAATTTCGGGTAACCGCCAGTGCTGAAAAAATGATGGTGTCCATGTTCTGGGACAGCGAGGGCGTAATCCTTACCCATTGCGTTCCAAAGGGCATTACGGTAACAGGTGCATCCTACGAAAATGTTTTGAAGAACAAATTCCTTCCTGCACTGCAATAAAACCGTCCAGGAAGGGCTGCGCGTGTGCTGTTTCACCAAGACAATGCACCCGCACATCGAGCTAACGTTACGCAACAGTGTCTTCGTGATAACAACTTTGAAGTGATTCCCCATGCTCCCTACTCACCTGACCTGGCTCCTAGTGACTTTTGACTTTTTCCAACAATGAAAGACACTCTCCGTGGCCGCACATTCACAAGCCATGCTGCTATTGCCTCAGCGATTTTCCAGCGGTCAAAACAGACTCCTAAAGAAGCCTTCGCCGCTGCCATGGAATCATGGCGTCAGCGTTGTGAAAAATGTGTGCGTCTGCAGGGCGATTACGTCGAGAAGTAACGCAAGTTACATCGATTTCGGGTGAGTACTTAATTAGAAGAAAAATCGGAGGCCTTAGAACTTGAATGCACCTCGTACAGTTCGTAGCCGCGCTCCGTGGTCAGCCAGCGCCTGCAGCTCAGTCATTGCTGCCATCAAGTCTTTGTAGCACAGTTCCAAGTTAGTCTTCAGATTCACCGGTTTCGAGATTCAAGATTACGAGGGATTAATTGGTCACTGAAAAATTTGTGACTTGTAAATTAAGTCATTCTACAGACGCTTAGTCTAGTCGCGTCTTCTATAATTGTCAACCAACAGATCATGGTCTACAACAAAGTTAAGTAATAAATACTTTCTTATTTTGTACTCCTGCTAATTAAATGTGTTTTCCTGTTGTAGCTACTAAGCAGTCTTCTCATAGTAGAACCCATGTTTCCACCTTCATCGCTACCTTATATTTGCTACCTCATGTTGATGGACTTGGTCACGGTGGAAGATCGAGAGCCATCAAATGGCGACGAGCCTGGCTCGGAAGCTGGTCCTTCCCTATGGCTTTGAGATGCCTCTTGTTCTATAGAATCAAGCCATATTACATATGTCAAGGTTTCTCAGCCAATGTTTTTTTTATGCCACAAATATTTTATCCATCTTATTCGTTGGTTCAAATGGCTCTGAGCACTATGGGACTTAACTTCTGAGGTCATCAGTCCCCTAGAACTTAGAACTACTTTAACCTAACTAACCTAAGGACATCACACACATCCATGCCCGAGGCAGGATTCGAACCTGCGACCGTTGGGGTCGTGCGGTTCCAGACTGTAGCGCCTAGAACCGCTCGGCCACACCGGCCGGCATCTTATTCGTCCTTGGGTTCTGTTCCTGTGTCTTTTGTTTTGACTGTGACTTTTTGAAAGTGCCTTTGTATGCATCACTTCGTATACATTTGAGCAAGTGTGTTTTTCGGTCTTTCCAATCATATTCAGTGTCTGCTTGTGTTCTTTGAGTGTTTTAGTTTTTGCCACTTTGTATATTTAGTATGCCTTTGCTTCCTGTTACCACGGCTGTCATGAAGGCAATGCCAAATGTGCCGCTTGCCGCGCAATTGATTTGGGCCAATTCTCTCGGTTTCAGCTGGAGCAGATGACTCAGCTGACGCAAACCATATCTGAGTTCGTGCGCGCAGCGACCACGGTCAACACCGACTCAAAAGGAAGGCCTCCGCGCTTGTTCGTGACGTCACGTCATTTAGGCACTGCGAACGCCAGGTCTGTTGCAGCCATACTCACAATGGTGGTGTCTCCCTCTCTGACACAGGAAAATGTGAAACTATTGGCGGAAGTTGACCAACACACATTGTTCTGAGAGATATCTGCAATCAATTAATTGTGCAATTCATTACACTTCTTAACAAATAGTGTACTCCTGAACTTAAATTTCCACCTGCTTTTCTAATGTGCATGTTTAAAAAAGTTTAAGCTCAGCAGTATTTTCGATGTATGAAGCTATTTTGTTTCCTGTTTAGAATTCCTTTCGTTGAAAAAGACTGTAATCTAATGACTAGCAACAGTTGGACATTTACACACGTAAATTAGTTCACATTTCTAGTAACGATGTCAAACGAAAATAAATAAATAAAAGATACGAGTTAATTGTAAGGGGGTTGGGGTAAGTTTCGATAACAAAATGGATCAACTAAAAATAGTTCCTTGAATGTAAAATTTCCGAAGCTTGCTATGGGGCAAAGCAACCTCTCATTTTGATCTACGTTTGTTTCGACAGGATTCAGCAATACAGAACTATGATCTTCATTTGTAGCTTTACGATAGTAAGAAAATCTTTCATCTAAATAAAACTGCAGAATCCAAAACAATACCAAACAGTTTGTCCAAAAATAAGAGATTTATAGTGATAAGCACGCCCAGGCGTTTCTGCCTGCAACAGACCTGGCGTTCGCAGTGCCCAGCTGACGTGACGTCACCAACAAGCGCCGAGGCCTTCCTTTGAGTCGGTGATGCCACGGTCCCGCAAGTCGCCGGGCCAACCGCTGCCCCTGTCGCCGATGCCCTGCCGGCATCGGTTCCACTGTTCCGGGCCTTCGACGAGTGGTACGAACAGTGGCATGAGTGGCACTCCCAGTATGCCGCCCATATCACCGCATACGGAATAAAAGGCACAGTGCTCGCTGATCGCCAACTATTCTCTAGCGACGGCAGGTGTTTCTCGTCATCGCGAAGTTCTTCCCTACCACTAAGCCAGATAAAGTCCCTTACACAGACATTCTTCAGGCCCTTGACGCCCATTATGCTGCCCGCATACATGTTGCGGCGACTCGGTTTAAGTTTTTTCGCTGTGGCAAAGCATCCAATCAGACTTTCAGTGGATCGCTGAGCTCCAGGGATTGACACGCGAGTGCAATTTTCGGTGCTCGTGTGGTGAATATTACAGTGGTACCATGATTCGTGACGCCGTCACACAAAACATTCAAAGTGCAAAACTTCGCGACCAAATTCTCCGTCACCCCGATCCTACGCTAATGCAAGTTCTGCAAATTCTTGAGGAACAAGATTCCTCGGATTTGGCGAATGATAATTTCGCACCGCACGGTGTTTGTGAAGTCGGCAATGTTTTCAATTCCGATGCTGCTACCACCAGGAAACAGCCTCAGCGCTCGGCCCGGCGTATTTCCGCAGCCGCCGCGTCTAGACGTAAACGGCTCTCACGTGCTACGGAGAGCCGGCCGGAGTGGCCGAGCGGTTCTAGGCGCTACAGTCTGGAATCGCGCGACCGCTACGGTCGCAGGTTCGAACCCTGCCTCGGGCGTGGATGTGTGTGATGTCCTTAGGTTAGTTAGGTTTAAGTAGTTCTAGGGGACTGATGACCTCAGAAGTTAAGTCCCATAGTGCTCAGAGTCATTTTATGCTACGGAGACCCGCGCGCCTAGGTCGGCCGGCGATTTCAATTCCCACACTAGGAACAAAAATAAGTCTTGTCCTCGTTGCTTTAAAGCTCATTCTCGCACAAATTGTCCTTTTCGCAATGAGACTCCCTTTACATGTAGAAAACTGGGCCATATTGCCACAGACTGCTTGCAGGCTTCTAGTTAGCAGCCACGTGCTCACATTCCCCATAAGAACACACGTAAGTCGTGTAACCAGGTTAACATTATAACAGGCTCCGACACCTTTGAACGGTGCGTAGATTACAGTGTTAATGCGAAGTGTGAACGTGTTCCCCGAGCTAAGAACCCCACTAATGTTAAAGGCCGTCCAAGACGTAGACGTCGAGCTACCGCTCGCTCCCAAGACACACCACATAGTGCTTCGCACAGTGTTTCGGACTCCGGTAACGTGTCTACAGGCACACAGGGCAATGATGCTACGTTGCCACTCATTTCCAGTGTCTCTGCAACGTGCCGTAGTCCTAGAAAATTGTACATTTGCTTAACTGTTTGTGATGAAGCTGTTACGCTTCAGCTGGACACAGGCGCCACCGTCTCACTGCTCCATCATTCTACATATCTGTATTTAGGTTGTCCCAAGTTAGAGAAATCTGACAGTGCTGACTACCTACAATGGAAACGAGACTAAAACTTTTGGTTCTTGTGTCTTGCCTGCTACGTATCTCAATGTGACAAAGTCTGTTCTGTTTCATATTGTCCGTTCTAAGTAGTGCGCAAACATTTTTGGTATGGACTTAATTAATATTTTCAATCTGTCTATGCACAATCAGGTTTTGCAAGTGAACTCAGTAAGTTTTGAACATAGTGTTACGTCGTTGTGTGACGAATTTGCAGATTTGTTTAGTTAAGGTTTAGGTCTGGCCAATAATTTTGTTGCACAATTCACATTGAAGGAAAATGCTCAACCACGTTTCCTCCATGCCCGCAATGTGCCGTTAGCACTCGTGACCAAGTAGCAGACGATTTAAAACATTGGCAAGCAAATGGCGTGTTAGCTCCTATTTCTGCTTCCCAATGGGCTTCACCGTTAGTTGTCGTGAAGAAACCGACAGGTAGTTCCATAAAAACACGGGAGAACTGCCGGATATCAGTAACTTCCTGCCACGATATTTCGGCGCAGAGTCTTCTGGCCATCTTCAGGTGAATGCCACTGTAGTAGTACTGGCGAGTACGCGCTGAGCTCCGCTATTTAAAGCCTTCTGAGGTGACATTGCGTATGCGCTGCTCAGCGTGCGCGTTCATAACGGCTCCGTGCGCTGCGCCTCGCGCCCTCCACTGTGAAAGCCTGGCGTATGGATGTCGGGTCGATTTCCATCTTTATGCAGATAACTACGTCGACTACTAAGTTTCTCTATAACAGGATTCCAAGCAGAGTTTAGCTGATATCCGCTATCTCGATTGATGAGAGTCTCGTTGTCAGACAATCTTATTTCCACAGATTCATTGATAATCGAGCTCCTAAAGTTTGATGTATGAGCCAAAATTTTTGTGTTGTTGTAATTCATGGAATGGTCTGTGGAAATACAATGTTCGGCTATTGCGGACTTAGGGGGTTGGAGAAGGCGAGTATGCCGTTGGTGTTCCACAATGCGTTCCTGCAGAGTTCGTGTTGTTTGCCCTATATATGATTTGCCGCATTCACACGGAATTTTGTAAACACCTGGTTTACGCAGGCCCAGGTCGTCTTTAACGGAACCCACCAGTGATGAAATTTTGGAAGGAGGGCGAAAGATGACTCTCACTTGATACTTTCTCAATATTCTGCCTATCTGTGATTCCCAATAAATGGTAGATAAACAGTCGACCTGAAGGCCTCTTCCTCTTCCTTGTTCCGTCGTTTGTAGGTCTTCATCACTCTGTTCACTTGCCTAGGTGAAAAGCCATTCTTAAAAAATACTTTTTGCAGATGTTCCAGTTCCGCTTGAAGATTGTCGCGTCAGAGATAGTATGGGCACGGTGGACCAAGGTTTTGAGAACGCCCATTGTTTGTGCTGGATGGTGGCAACTAGTAGCTTGTAGATACAGGTCTGTATGAGTGGGCTTTCTGTGCACCGAGTGACCAAGTGTGCCATCACTCTCCCGTCGCACCAAGACGTCTAAAAATGGCAGACAACCATCTTTCTCTATCTCCATGTTTTCATGTATGGAGTTCATGTGACGTAAAAATTCTTGGAGACGGTCCAGACCATGAGGCCACACTATAAAAGTGTCGTCAACGTACCGCCAAAATACTGTTGGTTTAAAAGTGGCAGAGTCGAGTGCTCTCTCCTAAAAATCCTCCATAAAAAGATTGGCCACCAGGGGAGACAAAGGACTCCCCATGGCGACACCATCAGATTGTTCGTAAAATCCGTTGTTAAATATAAAATATGTAGAGGAGAGAGTGTGCCCAAACATCGCTGTAATGTCTGCACCAAACACATTGCCAATGAGGTGTACTGAGTCCACCAGAGGCACCTTTGTAAACAGTGGAACCACATCAAGACTGACCAATAAGTCACTACTTTGCAGTTGTAGTGACTGAAGTCGACTGATAAAATCACCAGAATTCTTTATGTGATGTGCACACTTGCCTATCATTGGTTTGAGCAAAGATGCCAGGAATTTTGCTAGGTCGTAGGTGGCTGCTCCAATGTTACTCACAATTGGACGTAATGGCACATTTTCCTTGTGGATCTTAGGCAGTCCATATAGCCTAGGTGGAACTTAACTGTTTGATTTCAGTCTCTTGATGATCTCCTTCGGTACAGAACTATTTGATAAAAGTTCTGCTGTTTTTCGCGCTACTCGGCTCGTGGGATCCGTATCGATTTTGCGATACGTTGAGTCACATAATAAAACATTGATCTTATTAATATAGTCATCCGTTGGTATGAGGACAGTAGCGTTTCCTTTGTCAGATTTTAAGACTACTGTATCCACATCTGCTCGTAAGTTGCGGAGGGCTATCCTCTCCATGGGCGAGATGTTATTGTTTAAACATCACATCAAACCGACAGGTAGATTGCGTTTATGTGCAGATTTCAAGGCAACAGTAAGTCCACAGAATGTGATAGACACTTACCCGTAGCCACGACCGGAAGAACTTCTGGAGAAGTTAGGTACTGGTGGCTATTTTTCCAAAATCGACTTACGCGATGCCTACCTGCAACTTCCGTCAGATGGTATCCCAACCTGTATTCGTGCTTAATACGCACATGGATTTGTTTCAGTCTTTGAGGTTACCATTCGGTAGTGCATCTTCTCCACCCCAAAACCTGTATCATGTCAGTGACACTCTCTCCCTGTTTCGCGATAACACAAAACGTGCAGCTCTTCTTGGAAGTTTCTCGATGTGCTCCGTTATTACTATCTGGTAAGGATCACAGCCTGTGCAGCACTACTCCAAAAGATGACGGATAAGCGAAGTGTAGGCAGTCTCTTTAGTAGATCTGTTAAGTTTTCTAAATGACCTACCAATAAAACGCAATCTTTGGTCTACCTACCCCCACAACATTTTCTATGTGTTCGTTCCAATTTAAATTGTTCGTAATTGTAACTCCTAGGTATTTACTTGAATTTACGGCATTCAGTTTTGACTGAGTTACAGTGTAACTGAAGGTTAGCAGATTCCTTTTAGCACTCTTGTGGATGACCTCTCACTTATCATTACTGAGGGTCAATTACCAGTTTTTGCACCATGCAAGTATCTTTTCTAAATCTTTTGGAAACTTGTTTGAGCTTCTGATCCTTACTGGACCATGACCTACAGCATCATCTGCAAACAACCTAAATCGGTTATATAGATAAGAAACAGCAGGCAGCCAATAACACCTCTTTGAGGAACGCCAGAAATCATTTCTGATTTACTCGACGACTTTCCGTCAATTACAACGAACTGTGATCTCCCTGACAGGAAGTCATGAATCCAGTCACATAACTGAGAAAATATTCCATAAGCACGCAATTTCACTATAATACGCTTGTGTGGCACAGTGTCAGAAGTCTTCTGGAAGTCTAAAAATATGACATCAATTTGAAATCCCATGTAAATAGCACTCCTGTGGGTAAAGAGCTAGTTGTCTCCCAAGAACGATGTTTTCTAAACCCGTTCTCTTCACCCGCTTTCGGCTACTACGGCCGCTCTCATTTCGGTAACTCCTCATATCACCGCAAATAAATGTCTGTTTTTTTTATCTCGCAAACTGAATATTCCTGTTATAATTCAACGCCAAATGAAGTAAGGTTTTCGAAGTCTAGTTTCTATAGTCTGAGTGTGTTTCAGCTAAATATGACACCAGCTACTTTTTCCTTTTTTTAAGTCATCAGTCTTCTGACTTGTTTATGCGGCCCGCCACGGATTCCTCTCACGTGCTAACCTCTTCATCTCAGAGTAGCACTTGCGACCTACGTCCTCAATTATTTGCTGAATGTATTCCAAATCTCTGTCTTCCTCTACAGTTTGTGCCTTCTACAGATCTCTCTAATACCATGGAAGTCATTCCCTCATCTCTTAACAGATGTCTTATCATTCTGTCCCTTCTCCTTATCAGTGTCTTCCACTTATTCCTTTCCTCTCCGATTCTGAGCTGAACCTCCTCTTTCCTTACTTTATCATTCCACCTAATTTTCAACATTCTTCTGTAGCACCACATCTCAAATGCTTAGTCTCTTGTGTTGCTGTTTTCTCACAGGCCACGTTTCACTACCATACAATGCTGTAGTCCAGACGTACATTCTCAGAAATTTCTTCCTCAAATTAAGGCTTACGTTTGATACTAGTGGACTTCTCTTGGCCGTGAACGACCTTTTTGCCAGTGCTCGTCATCTTTTGATGTCCTTGCTCCGCACGTCATTGGTTTTTTGCTGCCTTGGTAGTATAATTGCTTAACTTAGTCTACTTCGCGACCAGCAATACAGACGTTAAGTTTCTCGCCTATCTCATTTCTTCTACTTCTCATTACTTTCGTCTTTCTTCGATTTACTCTCAGTACATGTTCTGTACTCATTAAACTGTTCGTTCTGTTCAGGAGATCATGTAATTCTTCTTCGCTTTCACTCATCACAGCAATGTCATCGGCGAAGCCTATCACTGATATCCGTTCACCTTGAATTTTGATCCCACTCTTGAAGCTTTCTTTTATTCCCATCATCGCTTTTTCGATGTACAGATTGAACAGTAGGAGCGAACGACTTCATCCCTGTCTTACACCATTTTAATCCGAGCACTTCTTTCTTGGTTGTCCATTCTTATCGTTCAATAGTGATTCTTGAACATACTGTATTATACATTACCCGTCGTTCCTATAGTTTACGCCTGTTTTTCTCAGAATTTCGAAAATCATGCACCATTTTACATTGTAGAACGCTTTTTCCAGGTCGACAAATCCTATGTACGTGTCTTGATTTTTCTTCAGTGTTCTTTCCATTATAAACAGCGTCAGAATTTCCTCTCTGGTGCCATTACCTTTACTGAAGACAAACTGATCGTCGTCTAACACATCCTCAATTTTCTTTTCCATTCTTCTGTATATTATTCTTGTAAGCAATTTGCATACATGAGCTGTTAAGCCGGTTGTGCGGCAATTCTCACACATGTCAGCTCTTGCCGTCTTCGGAACTGTGTGGATGATGCTTTGCCGAAGGTCTAATGGTATGTCGCCAGACTCACGTTCTACACACCTTCGTGAATAATCGTTTCGTTGCCACTTCCCTCAGTCATTTTGGAAGTTCTGATGGAATATTATCTATCCCTTCTTCCTTATTTGATTTTAAGTCCTCCAAAGGTCTTTTGAATTCTGATTGTAATACTGGATCCCCTATCTCTTCTAAATCGACTAATGTTTCTTCTTACATCACATCAGACATATCTTCCCCCTAATAGAGCGCCGGCCGGTGTGGCCCAGCGGTTCTAGGCGATTCAGTCTGGAACCGCATGACCGCTACGGTCGCAGGTTCGAATCCTGCCTCGGGCATGGATGTGAATGATGTCCTTAGGTTAGTTAGGTTGAAGTAGTTCTAAGTTCTAGGGGACCCAGGACCTCAGATGTTAAGTCCTATAGTGCTCAGAGCCATTTGAACCCACTAATAGAGGCTTACCATGTATTCTTGTCACCTATCCGCTTTCTCCTCTGCATTTAACAGCGGAATTCCCCTTGCACTCTTAATGTTTTCACCCATGCTTTTAATGTCACCAAGGTTATTTTGACTTTCCTGTATGCTGAGTCTGTCCTTCGGACAATGATTTCTTTTCGATGTCGTCACATTTTTCAAGGAGACATTTCGCCTTAGTTTCCCTCCATTTCCTATTTATTTCATTCCTTAGAGACTTTTATTTCTATATTCCCGATTTTCCCCAAACATTTTTGTAATTCCTCCTTTTATCGATCAATTGAAGTATTTTTTCTGTTACCCATGGTTTCTTCATAGTTGCCTTCTTTGTACCTATGTTTTCCTTCTCAACCTCTGTAAAGGCCCTTTTACACACGTCGATTCGTCTTCATCTGTACTGCCTACTGAGCTATTCTCTGTTGCTTTATCTACAGCCTTAAAGAACTCCCACTGTATATCGTCATTCCTTAGTACTTGCGTATCCCATTTCTTTGCATATTGATTCTTCCTGTCTAATGTCTTAAACTTCAGCCTACTCTCCATCACTGCTGTAGTGTGATCTGAGTCTATGTCTGCGCTTGGATACGCCTTAAAATTCAGTATCTGATTTCGGAATCTCTGTCTGACCATGATGTAATCTAACTGAAATCTTTCCATATCACCAGGACTTTTCCAAGTATATCTCCTCCTCTTGTGATTCTTGAACAGAGTATTCGCCATTACTAGCTGAAACTTGTTACAGAACTCAATTAGTCATTCTCCTCTACCATTCCTTGTCCCAAGACCATATTCTCCTGTAACCTTCTCTTCTACTCCTTCCCCTACAACTGCATTCCACTCCCCCATGACTATTAGATCTGCATATCCCTTTACATACTGTATTAGCCTTTCAGTATCCTGGTACACTTTCTCTATCTCTTCATCTTCAGCTTACGACATCGGCATGTATACCTGAACTATCGTTGTCAGTTTTGGTTTGCTGTCGATTCTGATAGGAACAACGCTATCCCTGAACTGTTCACAGTAACACACTCTCTGCCCTAGCTTCCTATTCACAACGAATACCATTTTCTGCTGCTGTTGGCATTACCCTATACTCATCTGAACAAGAAATCCTTGTCTTCTTTCCACTTCACTGATCCCTACTATATCTAGATTGAGCCTTTACATTTCCCTTTTCTGATTTTCTAGTTTCCCTACCACTTACAAGCTTCTGACGTTCCACGCTCAGACTCGTAGAACGTTATCCTTCAATTTATTATTCACCCTTTTCCCATGGTAACCTCCCCTTGGCAGCCCCTCCCGGAGATCTGATTGGAGGACTGTTCCGGAATCTTTTGCCAATGGAGAGATCATTATGACACTTCTCAAATTACAGGCCACATTTCGTGTGGATACACGTTACTTGTCTTTAATCCAGTGGTTTCCTTTGCTTTATGCATCCTCATGCCTTTGATCATTGCTGATTCTTCAGTTTACCACCCCTAGGACAAGAGTGCCCTGACCTCTGTCTGCTTTTCCGCCCTCTTTGACAATGCCGTTGGCAGAATGAGGGGTAACTCCTTATGCCGGAAGTCTTCGTCCTAAACCTAGAAATCCTGTTAACTGCTACCTGGCCTCAAGTCTATTTTAGCACACTTTTCAAAATGGTTCAAATGGCTCTGAGCACTATGGGACTTAACTTCTGAGGTCATCAGTCCCCTAGAACTTAGAACTATTTAAACCTAACTAACCTAAGGATATCACACACATCCAGCACACTTTTCCACATACTTGTCGGCCAGTACGTCTTTGTCCTCTTTGTCCTCTTTCAGAATATTTATGGAGTGAGAAAAGTCGTAATCAAATTTACAAACATGTCATAACATACTCGAGCTCCCCAAATGAATGGTTCTTAACTTCCTACACAATTTGCGTTGCCAGACACTTAACGAGTTATTTGAAGTTGCCTCGCAAGCACAGGAAAATTTAATAGTTTGTTTATAAATCTTCTGCTACCAGTCACGATTTTTCTTTGTTTCCTTTTTCGCACGACGCTTTTCGGGAAATGAATCGCAGTTTCAACTGCGTCTTTTGTGTGTATTAAGCTGTTTCTATTGATGTTGTCAATGTGTGAGAGCCTGCCTCATTTCGTTGACTTTTACTGAAATATGTAAGAAACACGCGATTTTTTAGTTAGTTACCGATTCTTTTGGTGAAGTTAGTGGCGAAATTTACAAGAATTTGTGCTTACAGTTTTCTAATGGTCCATTTGTGAAGACTCTCGACACACAAAACATCACACACAACTTGCTTTACACTTTAAGCTTCGAAAACATCTTATATAAACAAAAGAGTTAAAAATATCTTCTTACAAGTAGTCCACAGAGATAACATTATAGGTCTTCCACTTATGTGTACAGAGGTTATTTATCTTAACAATTTGGCTCATGAATTACCTGACAACATCAATAGAAATAGCTTAATACACACAAGAAAAGCAATTGAAAATGGGAATCATTTCTCGAAACACGTCGAGCAAAAGGTAAAAAAAGAAAAATCGTGACTGGTTGCAGAAGATTTATTTATAAAGAAACCTATTGCTTTCACATTCGCAGGCTTTCAAGAACTATTTATAATGGATCAAACCAGACACGAAAATTTTTTTCCCTACTGGACTTGCGCTCTGTTTCGTGACTCCTATATATACCCCTACTCTTAATTTTCCCTCAACCTCCTTTAAGTTGGTTTGTTTATTTCGCTGCTGCGACAGTTATAATAAACAAGCTGCAAATATATACCTGAGTATTCTGCAGTCACTCTGGATTGCTATCGCAACCTTTTGTATGCCAGAACGTTTCCGTTGATGCTTTCCAGGATTGCGGAAATCCAAATTGGTCTGCTGTAACTACAATGCTTCGTTACACTTGTAGTCTTGTGTCTCCGTTGCCGGAGGTTGAGCTACCTCAATGGCTGCGGCGAAGATGAGGACAGGAAGGCCGGAAGGGGATTTTGTACACCTCTGGTACAAGCATTGGCTGCCGCCGCCAACACTCCTCCGCCAAGTCCACCACAACAGAGCAACACAGCTACTAGGCACACACCCTGCTCTCTCCAACTTGTAAACAACCTCTCCCAACGCTGCTCGCTCAGGCCTCTCCAACCTCTCTCTCCATACCGTTGCGGCACCCAGCTGTTAGCCCACCGCCAGAGGCGCCTGCTACGGCGGTTAATCGAAACAGGTGAATAAATAATTCATACAGATGCAGCACGGCACAGTGCTGCATTATCACTGCTTTGGTAAGCAAATCTGTAACGGCACAGTGTTCTCTGGTTGGTAAGCAACGGCAAAATCTAGTTACATTCAGGATGGAAAGAGGTGCTTTATGTATTACATTGCTTGACTGTTGCATCTGTTCTTGGTAGAATATTTTGTACGTTATGAATGAAACATACACAACAGTGGTGTGTAATATTTTACAGTATATATAGTTTGTTACACAAACATATTTTCTGCTGTTACGCTATCATCAGCTACAAAAGTAAGTATGTGGTGCAGTGATTTTAAACTACTGCATGGCCTGGAAGACGAACTGTGTTCAAATCTTGGAAATTAATAAACACGTATCTATCAACCCGAGTCTAGTACTGAATGACCACACACAATTTCCTTACGCAGCAATTATAAAAGCAAATACTACTCATAATCCCATCCAGGCCATGTTGTAAATTAGCCCTCTTCTCACATATTCCATTTTCTTTATTTTAGTTACCATAATTTCTCTTGTAGCGTCGAAAAAAATTTACTTTACATAATCACGGCTGCGTCACTACCTGTTTAATATCACTATCATATCTCATCTGTTTCTAATTTATGATCTATTAAAAATAAGATTATTTTGTTGAGCCACATTTTTGGAATTTCACCAAAGCTTATTATTGAGTTCTGTTCTTCTATGTACAATTGGTGTAGTTTGTTTATTGTTCATTAGTTAATATGCCACATATTTCATCTTATTTAAATAATCTTACACCGCATTTACAATGAAATAAACTCGCTTGTTTTACTCCAATTCTAACATAACATTTTCATCTCTGGAAATGGAGATACTCTGTACGTGCAATAGTTAAAAATTTTTCATCCAACAAAATTTCACTGCACCACATACTTCTCGCTGTACCTGATGATGGCGTAACAATCGAAAATCGGTTCATGAAACAAATAATGAGTACTGAAGAATATTACACCAGTGTTGTGTGTGTCTTGTTCATAATTTACTGGATAGATTCAACCTACAATACGTATCCAGTACCGACGTCCAACTGGCAGTGGATGAACGTCGAACCCACGGTTATCAGTGGTGACGCTCTTACACTGTGCAGCGTGACCCGGTAACCGAGCGACCATGCGTGACAGATGTTCCAGCCCGGTGACGGAGCACAGTCAGGCACTTGCTACGGCTGTTATGTCAAAAAAGGCGAATAAGCAATCGATACACCCGATGCACGAGAGAATTCCTCAGCCAACCCCTCGCCCCCTTAAGATGGAACGGAGGGGAGGGTTTAACAGATGCATCTGACAACAACGCGCCACCATCCTATCCACCACTTGTCTATATAAGCTGGCTGCTATGCTCCCTAATGCACTTCTCCCTGGCTTCAAATGGTTCAAATGGCTTCTGAGGTCATCAGACCCCTAGAACTTAGAACTACTTAAACCTGACTAACCTAAGGACATCACACACATCCGTGCCCGAGGCAGGATTCGAACCTGCGACCGTAGCGGTCGCGCGGTTCCAGACTGTAGCGCCTAGAACCGCTCGGCCACCCCGGCCGGCCCCTGGCTTCATCCTCGATCAGTAAACATATAGGGAAACGACCTTCACAACCATTCTTATCCTTTTTTTTAACGTAAATCCTCAATTGTTTTCTGGCTGTGTCCCATTTTCTGTCTTCTCTCCAGTTGCTCCTTCTAGTACCATGGAAATTATTCCCTGATGTCTTCAAAGATGTCCTATCGTCCTGTCCCGTCTTATCGTCAGTGTTCTTCATATATTCCTATCCTTGCCGATTCTGTGGAGAGCCTCTGCGTTTTTTATCTTGTCAGTCCACACAATTTTTAACATTCTTCTGTAGTCGTCATCCCAGATGCTTCTATCGTTTTCTATTCCGGTTTTCCCACAGTCCATGTTTTACTAAGATACAATGTTGTGCTCCCAAAGTATATTCTCAGAAATTTCTTCCTCAAATTGAGGCTTACATTTGATACAAGTAGACTAATCTTTAATATTTCTTCAGTCTTGACTTCCCTTATCAACCAAAACGTAAGAACTCCCTCTCTGTTGCCTTTACTATTCTCGAAGACAAACTGATCGTCCCTAGCGAACTCTCAATTTCCTTTTTGCATTGTTGTGAACACTATTTCTTGTCAGCGACTTGGATGCATGTGCTATTAAGCCGATTGATTGTACGATACGTCTCTCACATGTGCGCTGTTACTGTCTTGAGAAATGTGTGGATGATGTTTTTCCGAAAGTTTGAGGGTATATTGCGAGGATCATACACTTTGCACAGCAACGTGAACACTCGTTTTGTTGTCACTTCCCCCAATAATTTTAGAAATTCTAACGGAATGTTATCTATCCCGTCTGCCTCCTTTAAGTCTTCCAAAGCTCTTTTAAATTTTAATTCTCGTATTGGATCCCCTCTCTTTTTCCCTATCGACTCTTGTTTCTTCTATCACGTCATCAGTTATGTCCTCCCCCTCACAGAAGCCCTCAATGTACTCTTTTGCCACCTATCTGCTCTCTCCTCTGCCTTTAACAGTGGAATTCCCATTGCACTCTTAATGTTACCGCCCTGGCTTTTGATGGCACGGAAGGTTGTTTTGACTTTTGTATATGCCGAGTCAGTCCTTCCGACAACCATTCTTTCATCATTTATTTTTTGTTTTTTTTTCACATTTTTCATGTAGCCATTTGCCTTATCTTCTCCGCACTTCCTATTTATTTCATCTGTAAGTGACGTCTGAATTTTCCTGAACACCTTTATTCTTCCTTCTTTCGTAGATCAACTGAAGTATTTCTTCTGATACCCGTGGTTTCTCCGCAGTTATATTTCTAGGACCTACGTTTCTCTCTCCAGCTTGTGTAATTGATCATTTTAGAGATGCCCACGACTTCATACGGTTCAATAAGGCAGCATTTTACCTGTTATTCTTTGCGTCCTATTGCTCTGCTCCGAAAAGTTTGTAAGGTAAACCACACGTCCCACCTTCCGCTCGAGTGGTCACCTCCATGAATGATGGTACCTCCCAGCCTGACTGCGCTGTGCGAGTCAGATATTGTTTGTGGACTGCCTCCTATTCTTTTGTGATTGTCTGCTGGTCGTTGTTCTCCAACAGTATGTCGTTCTTGAATGGTAGGTCAGAAAGAGGGAGATTCACCTAGAAAGTGAAACTCAAGCTGAGTGGTGTGGTTTAAAGATCCTTGTGCGTGGCATTGTTGAACACGCTATGCATTTGTCGAATTTTTCTTGCGGCTCTGCGTGCCGTACACTGATCAGCCAGGACATTATGACACCGACCAACTATCGATATAAAGCCGTCCAGCCGGTAGCAGCGTCACTTGGCGAGGAATGACTGCTGGTCAGACACATAGCGGGCATGCTCATCGTGTGTCGAATAGGGAAGGCGCGCGATATATCAGAGCTGGACCGAGGACAGATTGTGATAGCCCACAGGTTCGGCACTATCATTCCGGAAACTGCACGACCTGTTGGGTGTTAAAGGTGTGCTGTGATGAGTGGCGAAACCATGCCCATACGTCGTGCGGGTGGGCGGGCAGACTGATAAAACAGGACGAATTGCGAAGTGTGGCGGAACTAACATTTGACTTTAATGCTGGACAGAGTACAAGTGTTCTGAACACACAGTGCACCGAACACTCCAAACGATGGGCCTCCGCAGCTGACGATCCATGCATGTGCCTATGTTAACATCACAGCACTGGCAACTTGACTGAAATGGGCACACTACCAACTGCACTGGACGCTGGAGCTGTGGCACACCATCGCATGGTCTCAATAATCCCAATTCCTTGTTCATCATTGCGATGGGAGGGAGGAAATCCGTAATCTTCCAGAGGAACAGCTCCTTGAGAATCATACTTCGTGACGGAGACAAGTTAGCGGCGGACCGTTATGCTCTGGAAAACATTCACCTGGGCATTCATGGGTCCAGTGGAGTTAGCGCAAGGCACCATGACGGCCAAGCAGTATAGTACATGGGTTGAAGATCATGTACACCCCTTCATAACCGTCAAGTTCCCCGACGGCAGTGGCACGTTTCAGCAAATTAATGCGCCATGCCACAACGACAGGAATGTTATGAAGCGGTTCTGGGGACACAGTGGTGAGCTCTAATTGTTGTAGTGGCCCGCCAAGTCGCTAGATCTGAGCTCGAGCCAACGTATATGTGATGTGATTGAACGTGGTGTCCGAGCTCATCGCCTCCTCCCCGGAATTTATGAGAATTGGTTGACTTTTACGTGAAGATGACTCAAACTCCCTCCAATGACCTAACACGGCCTCACTGCTTCCGTGCCACGACGCATCACCTCTGTTATCTGTGCCAAAGATGAACATACCAGCAATTACGTAGCTAATCATAATGTTCTGGCTGATCAGTATACAACCAGGGTCACCTTCAGATAGTGGCTGACGCTTTCCTCGAACGAAGGGTGCGGATGGAGTAATGGCACTCTTGAAACAGTGAAACAGTGTCGCCTAAAATCACCTGCACTGTAGTGCCCCTAGCAGTGGTGGTGAGGGAAGCACTGGAATCTAGGTGGCGAAACTCGGCTCCAAACGCCTGGCTTTCTAAGCGGATCAGTCGCTAGAAGTGTCCCTGTTTGTCTCTCAGCCCATCAGAGCTGTGGGTGGTCGATACAACAGGCAGTCCCACAGAAACACAGACGGTGTTGGCTCCACCAGCGCATGGTGAGAGAGTGACGACACTGCTCTAGGACGCCCAGAGGTCGCTGATGCGATGCCTCTTGCCGGCTGCATGGCCAGTATTTATACAGCTGTGGCCGAGCTACTTGACGTGCAGACATCCCAGGCTTTACGTAGCTCTCTTGTTGCAATGCTGCAACTACTCAGCAATTCAAATTTCAGTGCTTGCCAGATAGTTCATCGAACCACCTCAGACTCTGATTGAAAGTTATCCAGGCATGGGATCATGGGATGCCACAAGGTGAGTTAACCTGTGGGGTGACTATAAAAGATTTAGAATGTATGCAAAATTTAGTTTACTGACAACATTTATTTTCCCAAAACAAATACAGACATAAATGATTCTCAACAAGCTATGATTGAATACCATAAACAACTAACAGGTGGCTTAAGACCACAATGGACAAGGATCCTGGGTGGCAGAAGGGAGTCAATTACTCTGGCCCTAAAAATGTGGATTACGCAATTTGAATTGATCTGATGCTGAGTAGATTTTGGTTGATAATCTACAGAAGTTTCTCAATATAGGTGGACCAATGAGCAATTGGCGATTGAGATCTGTACAACCTGACAATGCTGGGGCAGCAGTACATTACCCTGTTTGCTTCATGCGACAATGTAAATTGCAGCTTGCGAGAAGTGCATCGTAATGGCAAGACGTGTAGGCGGCACCTGTGAATCGACCACGACCATGAAAGAAATGCAAAAATTTCACAGTCTAGCGATCAGGCAGAAAGATGGCAATTCACTCTCTACCAGAGGAAGTAGCTCAATCCAGTGTGTTCACCATGACGTCTGGAGTCAAACTGACTTAGTACACAGTACTGCCACCAGAGGGCACTGTCGTCCCTTCTGTGATGCAATCCAAGATGGCAGTCTTGGGGGGGGGGGAGGGGGAATAGACTCAGCCTGTGCGGGAGAGAGTGTATTTTAATTATTTTTGTAACAATTTATTTAGGGATGGATTTCACGTAGTTCATTTATTACACTGATACAAAACACTCGCTCTGATGTGCTTGGAGTTACAATACTCAGCCAAAAGACATGCAAACTACTCGTAAATTATCTAAATAATGCATTACACTGATGTACAGACAAGCAAACAACTCGTAAATTACCGAAATAGTACAGGACACTGAAGTACAGTCATGCAAACAACTCGTAAATTGTCAAAAGTAATGCATCTAAAAGGCCCTGCAAACATGCTCACAACGGTTAAACAGCCGAAAACAATGCACTGCACAAACACTCATTGCATGGAAAAATTGCTTTCGAACTTTCGTCAACCACAGTGTATCAGAGACTCCAACACATGCTAGTGCCAACGCTGCCACAAGCCATCACCAGATGCAAGCCAGCACCTGATCGCGAGCCATCGCTCCCACACTGCTGGCGCCTACAGCAAGCAGGTGAAAGTCACATCGGTTTTCGGGTATTCAGTTAGAATTCTTAGAGTGTTGTACTGATGTCACATGTCTATATAAATAAGAGCCAATTCACCCTCTGGACGCAAACGTGTTTAGCGTTTCTGGCACGATGCCTCTCTACCTGTGGTCCAGCGAAACCTAACTGCCGAGCAACTCACCTTCGCAGACGCAGCTGAAAGGTTCTCAGTGTTGTACTGACATCACAGGTAGTGCTATTGAAATCTGCAGCAATGCTTCCCAGAGTAGCACAGGGTGCATTGTCCCTAGCAGTCCTAATCGGACATGTGAGACGCCTCTGGCAGCACATGTTTTTACTGTGACTGAGATCTAACTGCAGGTCCAGTGTCAAGCGAGAGATGTCTGCATAGCGGCTCACCTGTGGAGGCGCAGCTAAAAGGTTCTCAATGTTATACTGACGTCACATGTCTGTGTAAATAAAAGACAAGTCTACCTCTCAGAAATAGTAAAGTGCTGCAGAAATAGATAACGGTCGCTTCATGATGTCTCAGCTCGTCTGTATGGAAATTGATGTGTTAACAGGAACTGTTTACGAAAATAGCCCAGAATAACAATGATATTTCCTGATGGTCCTAACAAGGCACCCCGTCTGTCACGTGTTACCCATCCAGAAAATTGTGGTGTCCTGCTTCCAACATACTTCTCAGAATTGGCAAATGTTGTTGCTGCTATGTAGAGGCTCCTATGTCCCAGCACAAAGGATGTCTTGCAATGAAAGGAGCATTCTGATGGGCTCTTACTGAATTTACCAGCCAAATTACTGATGCTGCCAATGGGGAAGTACAGTCAGCCTTTTTATTCCTTCTGCAGGCGAGACTTTCAGTGGAAAACTATTTTGTACAGATCGCGATATTGCACTAACAGTTAAACCCTGCAGAAGTTTCATACAGATCATCAAATATGGAAAGACACTTACTCAATTTTGCTGCCCTGCCACTGAGGACGAAAGGTTGAATATTAGAGTGTAAAACCGATCACCAACTCGAAAATATATTACTGCATATCGTGTCGATATAGTAAACGTACAATTCGTATCCTGCGCCATACAAAATCGCCCTTTTTGCATCGTTCATACAGCTATCAACCGACGGACACTCGTACATGTACTGCGAAGACAGCAATGTATATACTCCTCGCAGCACTAGATATTTTCCCGCCGCCGACAGTCACAAGTCATCTGCTTCCGACAAGTGACTAGAGCGCCCTAGGCGGACAGAAGTCACTCTTCGAACTGTTTTACAAAGATGGGCTCGTTTCCCCTCGGCACGAAGGCGTCACTGTTTCTGGCCCTGACCTGTTTGCTTGCTTGTTTTCCAACCCAATCTCCAAACTATGGATTACAAGATCATATGTAATCTTACACTGTTTGCCAGAATATCACGCCATTTTCATGAGACACTCGTACATATACTGCAAAAACTGTCGTATAGAGACCGGGTCGGTTCCCCTCGGCACAAAGGCGTCACCGTTTCTGGTTCCGACGTGCTTGCTCGCTTGTTTTCTACATCAATCTCCAGACTCTGGGATTACAAGAACACATGTATTTTCACATTTTTTGCCGGAATATTATACCATTACGCGATACTTCTCGATATCAAGAACATAGCAATATTGCTTGCATAGCGGTATCGCTCGCGCAACGTAATTCCAAACGTATGACTGGAAATTATTTCTCTAGAAACACGAAAATTTAGCGAGATGGAGCGTGATGTAAATCACTGAGTAACTAAAACTTATCCCGTCTGCGAATACATTTACATGAAAACTCGAAGAAAACAGCCGAAACTGATATTTCCACAAGCGAATACTGATGTTGGTGATGTAACAGTTTCCAAATCATCCTTATAATTTACATAGTCAACTAACATAGTTTCTCTTGTCTAGAGAACCAGGAAACATGTCTTCCACCTGTCTTTTACCTTTCAGATGTGCACACCACAATCTATTTTCTCTTAACTAAATAAAGATGTGAAATGTGAAGAAGCAGTCAATGAGACAATTTGCTTGGGAGGGAATAATGGTCAAGTGCAAACAAAAGTCCATATTGAATTGAAAACTGTCCGACACATATTAAGTATTGGTTCCTATTCGGCCGTCTAGAGGACGATAAAGTTAAGTCAGCTACATTCCTGCATCCCAGCAGGCCTCTCCATTCGGGCAGCTCCTACTATACTTACAATTAAATTTTACGATGGCGGCCTCAATTGGACGACATTCGACAATGAGCGAAGTATCGGAAATACTCGTTGCCTACAGCTGTGGCTCTGGAATACAAATATCTGTACCATTATTATGACTTGACATACTTTTCCCTTTGCTGTCACAGTATTTCACATCAAATCCATACCTTCCTTACGACTGGACACAGTCATTTCCGTTGCACATGTCGGAACATATACACACATACTTTATAAGCCTGATGCTCAAGGCGAACCTATTACACTTCCCTATAATAATACTTGGCCAATAAATGATTGCCGGTGATGCGAAATAATACTGGCTGAAAGTCAGCGATGGGTGGACATGTCTCATAAGTTTTTCTTGCGAGTGGTATCGCTGTGTCTTATAAAGAGAGGCGTAATCGTCTTACAAACCGCCACATGTCAAAAAAAACAAAAAAAAAAGATCTCAACGACAATATTACTATCACAAGCCGTCTTGTTTCTAGAGGTACACACAAGTATCCATGCCATGTTAAAAGCCATACCGGCTTTATCAATCGAGGCTAGGCATTACCTCCGAATGGAGTGGTTTTTCCAGATAAATACCGCGACTCTGAATATAGACGGTAATCGCTGGAGTGTATATCATCAGACCAACAGTGCAGTTACACTTAGTCGACGATGCAACCTCGTGATAAAATCACTGAATTTAGAAAGTGATTTGGGTAAGGAACGTGGTATGGAACCGGTATTTGCAATTCCCTCATGCCGACACTAGATATTTCTCCAGTATTTGTAACGTATTCTGTCACGATGCCATGTCAGAGGTTCTGCGATGTATCCACTGGGTATAGGTGAAGGTTGATTTAGAAGGATCACAAACAGGAAATGGTGTGATGATTGAGGTCATAAGAAACGTACGCTAGCTTCTCATATAGGTAAGAAAAAGGAATTCACTACGCTTTCAACTACCTAGTTTCAACTAATTTTCAAGGTCATCCAACTACTCACTCCCGCATCCGAAATAGAGGCACATAGACCGATGCATGTAGGATACGCCTTAGGATTTTTGGTAGGCCAGCGAATAAGACAGGTAGATATATATTTACACACAGAAAACAACTCTTACCTTATTTTTGATAGGTGGAGATTTAATAATGTCCAGTTTAATTTTTAACTTATAACTTAAATCCACATCTTAATCATCTATTTCTATCTCCAACCAGTAATATGACAAATACAGAGAAGGCATATTTTCAAATTATAATACATTGTAAGTAGGCTGTTTAGGTTTTCCGTTGGTAACACCATGTAGCGCTTTGTATGAAAATCACCGATTGTGCTATGTGCAGGCTGTGGGTGGTTGGACTCGTTGTTGGAATATTCGCTTGTGCGGTGTTGGGCAGTTGGATGGGAACAGCACGTAGCGTTGGGTAGTTGGAGGTCAGCCGCCAGCAGTGGTGGTTGTGGAGAGAGAAATGCCAGAGTTTTGAGAGGTCACTATAAGCGGACGATCTGGACTTGTGCCCACCAGAAAAAGGAAATTTGTAAAGATGGATGTCATGAATTGATATATATATATATATATATATATATATATATATATATATATATATATATATGTATGTATGTATGTATGTATGTATGTATATGTATATATATATATATATGTATGTGTGTGTGTGATGTCAAGAATTGATATATATTTAGAACGCTATTAAGGTAAATACATTGTTTGTTCCCTATCAAAATCTTACATTTGATAACTATGCCTATCAGTAGTTAGTGCCTTCAGTAGTTAGAATCTTTTATTTAGCTGGCAGTATTGGCGCTCGCTGTATTGCAGTAGTTTGAGTAACGAAGATTTTTGTGAGGTAAGTGATTCATGAAAGGTATAGGTTATTGTTAGTCAGGGCCATTTTTTTTGTAGGGATTATTGAAAGTCAGATTGCGTTGCTCTAAAAATATTGTCAGTTTAGTGATGATCAGAATAAGTAAAGAGAACACTGTTTGAGTACGTTGAGTTTTACTCAGCTGTCTTTGTAAATCAAATAACGGTGAGGTTTTCCAGCACTGTCATTCTTAATTTATCTAAGGGGACGTTTCAACATATCTAATTTTCTTCCTGTAAAATACTTGTTTAATGGCTTTGACTATTAGCTCCGTTACCTCCCGCAGTTCTTCCAGGCGAGAGCGTTCGGGGATTTTAATTTTTCCTCGTATCTCCTCCATTACGCTATTGTTAAAGCGTTCCACGTTTTCCTGTGTGTATATCGGCAACTCTTCTGCTCCACATTCTTGCGGGATTTCTGTATAGAACTTTAAGTTTACAACTTTTGCAAACGTGTGGCCATTAAATGTAGTTATTCCATCAGTTTTAAAGTCGCGCTAATGACCTTTCTGTTGGTAGGTGGACAACATCCAGCTCGCCACACTTACGATATAACAATCCTTATTGAGCCATGCCAAGTGGGAATAGAGGTTAATAAATACATTTTTTGTGTATCCATTAATATAGTAATCGTTCTCGAATCCACCGAGTTCGGCCAGTACACTAGCACGTGACCAGTTTCCGTGGCTGTTCAATGTAACTGCCAATATTTTGTATTCCCCCTTTGTAGTCAGACTTTTCCATACAGAATGTCTAAATCCGTAGGTAAACCTGGCCTGCACATCGACAATAGCTTCTTCCTTTTCCAATTGCAGCTTATATTCTTCCTTTATAGCAGTTGTCTGCTCCATATACTCCAGTTTCCTCTTCTTTACTTCGAGGTTCTCCATTTCGAGTTTTCGTTTCCGTACACTTAATACATTAATTGCATTTATAGGAGTGATTTCTTTAATGGGGAATGGTTTAAGTCTGTTTGATACATTGGTTCTTTTTCTTAAGATCTGGGGTATAAAATTATTTGTAGGAACCAGTCCCAATGTGGCGATATCTCAGAGAACAGGGTTCTAGACTGAGAAAAATAGGTTTCTCCTGTTTAACACAAGACTTCAGCGTAATACTAGTATTGTCTTTGTTGGAGTCTGTGTTAAGACCCTCAACGTAGTTTACAGATAGATAATTAAAACTGTATGCAGACAGAGCATAACTTGTAGGTTTTTCTCGGTTTTGAGAGTCCGGCAGATTTAGTTGCACACCAGTCAATTTTCGGGTGCTCTTATTACCCCAGCAGACAAACTGCAGAACGTTGTTAAACGCCACACAGAAATTGTTCTGTAAAGTATTAGTTATCTGACACCACATGGGCGCAATTGGCACAGAGTAAAGTGGAGCACATTGTAAATACTGCTTGTTGGTCTCTAATACACTTAAACAGCTTTGTAGTGGATCGAACACATGATCCATTTTGCAGTTGTATACAGTGGCCTCCAGCCTGGTAACGCCATACTTCTCAGCCAAAGAAGACGTTAAAGTTTCGCGTAGTCACACTTTATAAAGTATATAAGCTGATTACCGATAACTTTGTTTATTCCTGGACTTGTGATTTGGCGTATAAATTTATTTTATACCTTTGTTCTACAACTAAAGGTCATCCACGTTAAACAGTCTATTCCAGCTGTCTTTTCGTTGTCCACAATCACATTGCTGCCTCTCTGATGGTCTCCTTCCATGCAGAAGTTGTGGGTTGGTATTGGATAGTCCCGCATCTCTATTTTATGAAAAATTCCGTAAAAGTCTTGCGTCATGTCTAAATCCGAAAGGTAATAATCGTCTACGAGTATCTTCTGCAATATTTCAGGCAACTGTTCCATTAGAACGTCCAGTTTAACGTCGGATAATTCCAGTTTACATGGGATAGCCACTTGATTCTTATATTTCTTCGAAATGGTTTCCAGTGCTTCCTTACCGATTTTATCCAATATTCATCTTCCTGTCACACTGCCGCTTCCATTTAGGGGAAATGGTAGCTTCGCCTTGACACTTTGTCTTGCAGTGACGATCTTGGAGAATTTACTACGTAGATATTAGTTAAATGAGCCCACATTTCCTTCTTTAACATTACAGATTGTCCCTTCTCTAACTGCTCCTGGCAGTCCCCTTGATCACAGATTTTAACTAGCACAATATCATCGCAAAACGGTTCTGTAATAGGAGTGAGCACATTTAAATTCTTCTTGCTAAGGAGCGTACTATTTTGGGTGAAATTTGTGTTGCCTATGTCTGAAACAAGATTGTCCAGGTTCTCCATTAGTAACCATCAACCAAAGCGTTCGTCGGTTGGTCTCGTCCTCCTCCTCCCAGAGGTATGTTCAGCACTTTGGAGGAATCCATGTTGACACTTTCCACTAACACAAAAGACTGATATGTTGCGGCTGTCATGCATCCTTTTATCCTCTAAATATCCACGATAGTGACACTTACGGTTACTTGATCTTCCGGTCATACATCCCTCCTAACTGAATTGCGCTATTATGTGTGCAAGGTGTGCGTGGGACGGAAGGCGACTGCCCCTTGCAAGTACCACACTTATGTATGGGGTATTACCATCGCATCAGCTCGAAAGTGTAGTACAGCGCTGTACACGAACACGTTTTTGGACGGTATAGTACAGCCTAATATCCATGCTGTAGAGTATGGGGCTGTACCTGAATTCGGTTTCGGACGAGGTGGTACAGAGCAAAATTTGTACAGTACAGTAGAGACCGTTCCCGGACGTGGTTTCGGTGGGATGGTACAGGTGGACAATAGGTGGACGGAGTATCGTACCGTACTATCCGAGAGTGGTAGCGGCATTGTTGGGCGTGGGATAGCGTGGTAACGTATAACGCTGGAACGCGGTATATATTCCTACTGCAAATCGACGTCACTGGTATGGTTCTGCGAATCAGCGGATTATTCCTGTTTCTTTTCTTGAGTATTGGTGTGACCTCAGCAACTTAACAATCTTCAAGTACAGATCTTTCGGTGAGCGAGCAGTAGTTGTATGTAACTGCTAAGTATGGAGCTATTGCACGAGGCGCATTCAATAAATAATACAACACATTTTTCCCCTGCGGAATATGTTGTGGTACATGTTGGAATTTTCCCGCCTCAGCTCCGATAGTTTCCTGGAGCTCTGGCAGGTGGAGACACTACTGTAGTCTTCAAAATGGCGCCTGAAACGGAGCTGCTCTGCAGGCAGGAAACTGTCATTGTGTTCCTTTTGACGGAAGACAGGAGAATCGCAGATATTCCTAGGCGCTTGGAGAATTTATACGGAGATCTGCTGGTGAACAAAAGTACGGAAGTCGTTGGCTGAGATGTCTGTCATCATGGCAATAAGGTCGCGCAAACATTCCCGATCTCCCACGTGCCGGCTGGCAGCACCCAGCTGTGATGCGGACACTCATATGCGAGCTGATCGACGGATCACAGTAATACAACTCGCTACTCAGTCTAATGTCTCTGTTCATAGTGCTGACACACTAGTTCATTAATTGGGGTACTCAAAGATGTGTTCCCGATGGGTTCCTCACCGCCTAACAGAGAACCATAAAGAGCAACAAAGGACCATCTGTGCGGAACTTTTTGCGCGTTATGAAGCTGACTGAGACAATTTCTTGTTGAACTTCGTCACAGGCGATGAAACATGGGTTCATAGATTCGATCCGGAAACCAAAAGGCAATCCACACCACCTCTCCGCCGAAGCAAAAGTTCAAAGCCGCACACTGAGCCGGTAAAGTCATGGCGGAGGACTTCTGGTAGTATGAAAGGGTTATTCTGTCTGGTGTCGTGCCTGATGGTGCAACGATCAGCTCGGAAGTTTGTTGTGCTACCCTCAGAAAATTTAAGAAATGGATTCAGCGTGTTGCTCGCCACAAAAATGCAAACGAACTTTTCTTTCTCCATGACAACGGAAGGCCTCACATAAATCTGTACACACGAGAGGGGCTCATAAACCTTGGTAGGACCGTTTTTCCTCAACCAGTGCCGGCCGCGATGGCGGAGCGGTTCTAGATGCTACAGTCTGGAACCGCGTGACCGCTACGCTCGCAGGTTCCAATCCTGCCTCGGGCATGGATGTGTGTGATGTTGTTAAGTTTAAGTAGTTTTAAGTTATAGAGCCATTTGAACCTCAACCAGTCTACAGCCCAGATCTCACACCTTCCCATTTCCGTATGTTTGGCTCAATGAGGGATGCAATCCTCGGGAAGCAGTACATGGATGATGGGGAGGTTTCTGATGCAGCAGAACACTGACACAGGTGACGACTATGCGGGCATTGAGGCCCTCCCGCTAAGATGGCGTAAGACTGTCACAATGAATGCAGGAATTGTTGTAGAATAGGATTTTGTAGCCAAAAGAATGGGGGGGTAACATAGTGTATTGGAATTCAGAATAAAAACCGCCTGCTTTCAGAAAAAAACTATTGCACTATTTATTGGAAGGCTCTCGAATGAACATACTCTGAAAGAAATAAAACTGGTATACGGATAGGATTGGTAGAATTGCCTTTATCAAGAAAAATCAGCAGTTTCGCTACACTGAGGACACCGATTACGAAGCTATTCATGCAGGCAGTTGTTCGTTGCTCACATTCTGGAGTATTTACGTCGTGTCCTTTGGTGAAGCAATTTCGGAAAGCTGTGATTAGTAACTCCGCTTTAGTAGCACTTGGGTCGATGAAATTAGTGGCGGTATCGCACTGTGAATATGTTGTTGTTGTTGTAGTCTTCAGTCCTGACACTGGTTTGATGCAGCTCTCCATGCTACTCTATCCTGTGCAAGCTTCTTCATCCCAGTACCTACTGCAGCCTACATCCTTTTGAATCTGCTTAGTGTATTCATCTCTTGGTCTCCCTCTACGATTTTTACCCTCCACGCTGCCCTCCAATACTAAATCGATGATCCCTCTATGTCTCAGAACATGTCCTACCAACCGATCCCTTCTTCTAGTCAAGTTGTGCCACAAGTTCCTCTTCTCCCCAATTCTAATCAATACCTCCTCATTAGTTATGTGATCTACCCATCAAATCTTCAGCATTCTTCTGTAGCACCACATTTCGAAAGCTTCTATTCTCTTCTTGTCTAAACTGTTTATCGTCCACGTTTCACTTACATACATGACTACACTCCATACAAATACTTTCAGAAACGACTTCCTGACATTTAAATCTATAATCAACGTTAACAAATTTTTCTTCTTCAGAAACGCTTTCCTTGCCATTGCCAGTCTACATTTTATATCCTCTCTACTTCGACCATCATCAGTTATTTTGCTCCCCAAATAGCAAAACTCCTTTACTACTTTAAGTGTCTCATTTCCTAATCTAATTCCCTCAGCATCATCTGACTTAATTCGACTACATTCCATTATCCTCGTTTTGCTTTTGTTGATGTTCATCTTATACCCTCTTTTCAAGAAACTGTCCATTCCGTTCAACTGCTCTTCCAAGTCCTTTGCTTTCTCTGACAGAATTACAATGTCATCGGCGAACCTCAAAGCCTTTATTTCTTCTCCATGGATTTTAACACCTACTCTGAACTTTTCTTTTGTTTCCTTTATTGCCTGCTCAATATACAGATTGAATAACATCGGGGATAGGCTAAAACCCTGTCTCACTCCCCTCCCAACGACCGCCTCCCTTTCATACCCCTCGACTCTTATAACTGCCATCTGGTTTCTGTGCAAATTGTAAATAGCCTGTCGCTCCCTGTATTTTACCCCTGCCACCTTCAGAATTTGAAAGAGAGCATTCCAATCAACATTGTCAAAAACTTTCTCTAAGTCTACAAATGCTAGAAACGTAGGTTTGTCTTTCCATAATCTTTCTTCTAAGATAAGTCGTAGGGCCAGTATTCCCTCACGTATTCCAACATTTCTACGGAATCCAAATTGATCTTCCCCGAGGTTGGCTTCTATCAGTTTTTCCATTCGTCTGTAAGGAATTCGCGTTAGTATTTTCCAGCTGTGACTTATTAAACTGATAGTTGGGTTATTTTCACATCTGTCAACACCTGCTTTCTTTGGGATTGGAATTATTATATTCTTCTTGAAGTCTGAGGGTATTTCGCCTGTCTCATACATCTTGCTCACCAGATGGTAGAGTTTTGTCAGGAATGGCTCTCCCAAGGCTGTCAGTAGTTCTAATGGAATGTTGTCTACTCTGGGGGCCTTGTTTCGACTCAGGTCTTTCAGTGCTCTGTCAAACTCTTCATGCAGTACCATATCTCCCATTTCATCTCCATCTACCTCCTCTTCCATTTCCATAATATTGTCCTCAAGTACATCGACCTTGTATAGACCCTCTATATACTCCTTCCACCCTTCTGCTTTCCCTTCTTTGCTTAGAACTGGGCAGTATCTATCTTACCCCTAGTGAAATAAGCCTCTACATCCTTACATTTATCCTCTAGCCATCCCTGCTTAGCTATTTTGCACTTCCTGTCGATCTCATTTTTGAGACATTTGTATTCCTTTTTGCCTGCTTCATTTACTGCATTTTTATATTTTCTCCTTTCATCAATTAGATTCAATATCTCTTCTGTTACCCGAGGGTTTCTACCAGCCCTCGTCTTTTTACCTATTTGATCCTCCGCTGCCTTCACTATTTCATCCCTCAAAGATACCCATTCCTCTTCTACTGTATTTCTTTCCCCCATTCCTGTCAATTGTTCCCTTGTGCTCTCCCTGAAACTCTGTACAACCGCTGGTTCTTTCAGTTTATCCAGGTCCCATCTCCTTAAATTCCCACCTTTTCGTAGTTTCTTCAGTTTTAATGTACAGTTCATAACCAATAGATTGTGGTCAGAGTCCACATCTGCCCCTGGAAATGTCTTACAATTTATAACCTCGTTCCTAAATCTCTGTCTTACCTTTATATAATCTATCTCATACCTTTTAGTATCTCCAGGGTTCTTCCACGCATACAACCTTCTTTCATGATTCTTGAACCGAGTGTTAGCTATGATTAAGTTATGCTCTGCACAAAATTCTACCAGGCGGCTTCCTCTTTCATTTGTCTCCCCCAATCCATATTCACCTACTATGTTTCCTTCTCTCCCTTTTCCTACTCTCAAATTCCAGTCACCCATGACTATTAAATTTTCGTCTCCCTTCACTACCTGAATAATTTCATCTCATCATACATTTCATCAATTTCTTCATCGTCTGCAGAGCTAGTTGGCATATAAACTTGTACTACTGTAGTAGGCGTGGGCTTCGTGTCTATCTTGGCCACAATAATGCATTCACTATGCTGCTTGTAGTAGCTTACCCGTACTCCTATATTTTTATTCATTATTAGACCTACTCCTGCATTACCCCTATTTGATTTTGTATTTATAACCCTGTATTCACCTGACCAAATATCTTGTTCTTCCTGCCACCGAACTTCGCTAATTCCCACTATATCTAACTTTAATCTATCCATTTCCCTTTTTAGATTTTCTAACCTACCTGCCCGATTAAGGGATCTGACATTCCACGCTCCGATCCGTAGAACACCAGCTTTCTTTCTCCTGATAACGACGTCCTATTAAGTAGTCCCCTCCCGGAGATCCGAATGGGCGACTATTTTACCTCCAGAATATTTTACCCAAGAGGACGCCATCATCATTTTATCTTACAGTAAAGCTGCATGCCCTCGGGAAAAATTACGGCTCTAGTTTCCCCTTGCTTTCAGCCGTTCGCCGTACCACAACAGCAAGGCCATTTTGGTTAGTGTTACAAGGCCAGAGCAGTCAATCATCCAGACTGTTGCCCCTGCAACTACTGAAAAGGCTGCTGCCCCTCTTCAGGAACCACACGTTTGTCTGGCCTCTCAATAGATACCCCTCCGCTGTGGTTGCACCTACGGTGCGGCTATCTGTATCATTGAGGCACGCAAGCCTCCCCACCAACGACAAGGTCCAAGGTTCATGGGAGGGACTGTGAATATATTGGTTACGTTTTGCCACTGGTGTACTTTACGTATGATGAGCATCTCTTCGGATTTTCCACCAGATTTCGAGTATTCTGGGTTTTAAACCTACTGGTTGCTGACACCACCGTACAGAATCTGCACTAGCTGATCCCTGCAAGTAGAGCGATTACTCCAACGATGGCACTCACCAGCCAGCGTAGTTACATTCCTCGACTCCACTAATGTGGTTGTTGGCTTCAACATAATACCTCACGCCATTTTTGTTAGGAAGGTACAACCTGTTGCTACTGAAAAATAAGAAGATTGAGACTTTTACCTACTGCCAATCTCACTATTTCGTTTTCCAAAGCCGACCGTTTATAAGTTCACGCCTTTATTTTTTAAAAACTTGAAGTCTGTTAGAAAAACAAACAAACGCAGTTAACACAATGCCAACAGCAAATGCCGCATAAATTTAGTGATTAGCAAGAGTAACAGAACACATTTGCCAATCATACATAAACTATGCAATGCATAATTACATCATTCATTAATTTTGATGAAGCGATAACCGAACTGATGGAGTAATTAACTTTGAATGTATATTATTACTGCTAATTCCCTCTATAAATATTTAAAGATGGAATCGACAGTCAAGCTCGTTATGGCGATATTACAGAAACATTAGACAGGTGGTTCCATGAGAAACTTTGTTCTTGGATTAGGGAGGTCAAAGTTTTACTTGAAACTCCATCAAAATTCACACTGGTGGGATCTGTTTTTCGACACAGCTTTTAGTCCTTGTTTCCTAGCTCGACGTAGATCCCCTCTACATAAGAAAACCATATGTAGCCTATGTCAAAGTTCACTGCACATTATATATGTATTTATGTATTTCTTAAATAGTTTTCTGTTGCTAAGCTTCAGCTCGCCGCCCCTCCCCCCCCCCTGGACCTTGCCCTTGGTGGGGGGGGGGGAGGCTTGAGTGCCTCAGCAATACAGATTCCCGTACCATAGATGCTACAATGGAGGGGTATCTGTTGAGTGGCCAGACAACCAGACAAACGTGTGGTTCCTGAAGAGGGGCAACAGCCTTTTCAATAGTTGCAAGAGCAACAGTGTGAATGACTGACTTATCTGCCCTTGCAACATAAACCAAAATAACCTTGCCATGCTGGTAATGCGAACGGCTGAAAGCAAGGGTAAACTACGGCCCCAATTTTTCCCGAGGCAAACACCTCTATTTTATGGTTAAATGATGATGCAGTCTTCTTGGGTAAAATATTACAGAGATAAAATACTCCCCCTTTTGGATCTCCGGGCGAGTCTAGTCAGGAGGATGTTGTTATCACGAGAAACAAAACTGACATTCAAGGGGCCCCAGCGTGGAATCTCAGATCCCTTAATCAGGCAGGTCGGTTAGAAAACTTAAAAAAGGAAACGGATAGTTTAATGTTAGACAGAGTGGGAACTAGTGAAGTTCGGTGGCAGGACGAACAGGAATTCTTGTAAGATGAATACAGTGTTACAAATACAAAATCAAATAGGGGTAATGCGGGACTAGGTTTAATGAACAATAAAAAATGGGAACGCGGATATGCTTCTATGAACACCATAGTGTAGGCATTATCGTAGCCAAGATAGACACAAAGCCCACAACCATCACAGTAGTACACGTTTATATGCCAACTAGCTCTGCAGATGACGAAGACATTGAAGAAATGTATGATGAGACAAAAGAAATTATTCAGATAGTTAATGTAGACGAAAATTTTAATAGTCATGTGGGACTGGAATACAGTAGTTGAAAAAGGAAGAGAAGGAAAAGCAGTAGGTGAATATGGACTGGGGGAAAGGAATGAAAGAGGAGGCCGCCTGGTAGAATTTGGCACAGAGTATAATTTAATCATAGCTAGAAAGTTGTATACATGGAGGAGACCGGGAGACGCCGGGAGCTTTTAAGTTGTAAGACACTTCCAGGGGCAGTTTATTGGTTATGAACGGCAAATTAAAACTGAAGAAACTTCAAAAAGGCTGTAGAGAGTTTCAAAGGGAACATTAGGGAACGATTGACTCGAACAGGCGAATGGAATACTATAGAAGAAGGATGAGTAGCTTTGAGTGATGAAATAGCGAAGGCAAGAAAGAATCAAGTAGGTAGGAAGACGAGAGCTAGTAGAAATCGTTGGATAACAAGAGGTATTGGAATAAATTGATGAAATGAGGAAATATAGAAATGCAATAAATGAAACAAGTTGAAAGTGAATACAAACGTCTAAAAAATAACATCATCAGGAAGTGCAAAACGGCTAAGCAGGAATGGTTAGAGGACAAATGTAAGGATGTAGAATCATATGTCACTACGGGGATGCTGCCTATAGGAAAGTTAGGGAATGCCTTGGAGAAAAGAGAACCACTTGTATGAATATCCAGAGCTTAGTTGGAAAACCAGCGATAAACAAAGAAGTAAAAGCAGAAAGATAGAAGGAACACATAGAGGGTCTCTACAACGGAGTTGTACTTGAGGCCAATATTCTGCAAATGGAAAAAGACGTAGATGAAAATGAGAAGGGAGATATGCTGCTGCATGAAGAATTTGACAAAGCACTGAAAGGTTTAAGTCGAAACAAGACCCCGGGAGAAGACAACATTCGGTTAGAGCTACAGAGCTACTGATATCCTTGGTACAGCCAGCCATGAAAAAACTTTTCAGTCTGGTGGGAAAGATGTATGAGACAGTCGAAATACCCTCAGGCTTCAAGAAGAATGTAATAGTTGCAATACCAAAGAAATAAGGTGCTGACTTGCATGAAAATTACAGAACTATCAATTTAATAAGTACCGGTGTAAAAATACTCACACGAACCCCTTACAGAAGAATGGAAAACCTGGCATAAGGCAAACGCGGGGAGTATCAGTTTGGATTAAGGAGAATGTAGGAACACGGGAGGAAATACTGACCCTGCGATTCTCATAGAATATAGGTTAATAAAAGGCAAACCTACGTTTATAGCATTTGTAGACTTAGAGAAAGTTGTTGATAATGTTGACTGCAATACTATCCTTCATATTGTAATGGTGGAAGGGCTAAAATATACATCAAAAAAGTTTTCCATCACATCGGTTCCGAGAGTTCCGGAACCTGTACAAAAATTGGGAACCGACATCAACATAAACATCATTTTCGCCCTTTTAATTGCTCATGAAAACCACACATGTCATGTTGTTCCACCACACAGTGAGACCTTCAGAGGTGGTGGTCCAGACTGCTGTACACACCGGTACCTCTAATACAAAGTAGCACGCCCTCTTGCATTGATGCATGCCTGTATTCGTCGTGGCATACTATCCACAAGTTCATCAAGGCACTGTTGGTCCAGATTGTCCCACTCCTCAATGGCGATTCATCGTAGATCCCTCAAAGCGGTTGGTGGGTCACGTCGTCCATAGACATCCCTTTTCAATCTATCCCAGGCATGTTCTATAGGGTTCAAGTCTGGAGAACATGCTGGCCACTCTAGTCGAGCGATGTCGTTATCCTGAAGGAAGTCATTCACATGATGTGCACGATGGGGATGCGAATTGTCGTCCATGAAGACGAATACTTCACCTATATGCTGCCAATATGGTTCCACTATCGTTCGGAGGATGGCATTCACATATCGTACAGCCGTTACTGCACCTACCATAACCACCAGCGGCGTACGTCGGTCGTACATTGTTGTGTCTAGACAAGACAGCCTAGACACAATGAGAGGAAGCCGAAAGGCACGCGCTAAGTTAAAGCAGGATGGCGTGAGGTCTGAAACAGGATACGTAATGAATGCTATAAAGAAAAGTACGTAGCTTCTGGAATACTTAACTTTAATTCATCCTTTTGGTACATCTGGAGATTTGTGGCGATACAAGTGAGACTCTTTAGATACATGCAATGATACTAATGGCGCCTTGCTAGTTCGTAGCCATTGACTTAGCTGAAGGCTATTCTAACTATCTGCTCGGCAAAGGAGCGAGGCTTCGTCAGTGTAGTCGCTAGCTGCGTCGTCCGTACAACTGGGGCGAGTTTAAACCTCCACATTGCGTACACCCGCTGGACAGTGTGTCTAAGGCGTTCAGCCTGACCAGGTTGCCTCACTGCAGTAGTAGCCCTTGGGCGGCCTGAGCGAGTCATGTCATCAATAGTCCCCGTCTCTCTGTGTCTCCTCCATGTCGGAACAACATCGCTTAGGTTCACTCCGAGACGCCTGGACACTTCCCTTGTTGAGAGACCTTCCTGGCACAAAGTAACAATGCGGACGCGGTCGAACTGCGGTATTGACCGTCTAGGCATGGTTGAACTACAGACAACTGTGTACCTCCTTCTTTGAGGAATGACTGGAACTGATCGGCTGTCGGACCCCTCCGTCTAATAGGCCCTGCTCATGCATGGTTGTTTATATCTTTGGGCGGGTTTATTGACATCTCTGAACAGTCGAACGGTCTGTGTCTGTGATACAATATCCACAGTCAACGTCTATCTTCAGGAGTTCTGGGAAGTGAGGTGCAGCAAAACATTTTTTGATGTTTGTAAAACGGAGTGAAAGGCTAGTAAGACAAGATTGTAGCCTATCCCCGATGTTATTCAACATATATATTGAGCAAGCAGTAAAGGAAACAAAAGAAAACTCTGGATTAGGAATTGAAGTCCAGGGAGAAGAAATGAAAACTTAAGAGGTTTGCCGATGACATTGTAGTTCTATCAGAGGCACCAAGGGACTTGGAAGAGCAGTTGAACGGAATGACAGCGTGTTGGAAGATGGATTAAGATGAACATCAACAAAGTCAAAACGAAGATAATGGAATGTAGTCGAATTAAATTAGATGATGCTGCTGAAATTACATTAGTAAACGAGACACTGAAGGTAGTAGATGAGTTTTGCTATTTGATCAGCAAAATAACTGATGACGGTCAATGAAGGGAGGATATAAAATGTAAACTGGCAATGGCAAGAAAAGCATTTCTGAAGAAGAGAAATTTATTAGTATCGATTGTAGATTTAAGTGTCAGGAAGTCTTTTCTGAAAGTATTTATATGGGGTGACCCATGTATGGAAGTGAAACATGGACGATTAACAATTTAGAAAAGAAGAGAATAGAAGCTTTTGAAATGGAGTGCTACAGAAGAATGCTGGAGATTTGATGCGTAGATCACGTAACTAATGAGAAGGTACTGAACAGAACTGTGGAGAAGAGTAATTTGTGTTACAACATGAATAGAAGATGGGATCGGTTGGTAGGACAAATTCTGGGATGGAGGGAAGCGTGGTGGGGGTAAAAATCGTAGAGAGACCAACAGGTGAATACAGTAAGCAGTTTCAGAGGGATGTAGGTTGCAATAGTTACTCGGAGGTGAAGCGGCTTGCAGCATGGAAAGCTGCATCATACTAGTCGTTGGACTGAAGGCCGCAACAACTACATGTCTCATGATGGTACGAAATGACTCGGGACTTGCCTTTCTTTTTCGGCCACATCGTCTTATTTTTCTTAAATACAGTGTATGTAGAATGACACAGAAATCCTTTTAAGTTATGAATATTTCTTTTAGTTGACGAAGGCTACATACGATGATTCTTAGACAACTGCTACTGTCTTTAACTAACTACAACAAGAAGAGGAGTGATAATTTCAAAAATCGCACAAATAAACCTGTTGTCGAGTTTATACCTCGCCCATTGATGATCAGTTACTGTACCTAGGGTCAAAAAACTGTGCTGCTCTGGAATAAAATGATTGGTAGTAAAATGAAGTCTGGAAAGCAGATTAGATATCTTCGACAGAACGTAATCTTAAATCCTCCACTAAAACCCTTCACAAAACTAGTAACTGCGGGTATCTAGTCACATGACTGAGATACTTAACTTTTTCACGAGACCAAGAAACGAGCTTACCATCAGAACTTTTTCTTTTGTTTTATCACCTATTAAAACTTGTGTTTTCACTTCAGTGTTATACTGGCATATCCATATTTTTCAGAATGTGTTACCTAGAACAAAACATTTCTGTCTTGGTTAATTTGTAGAAACAACACCACTCTTTGATTAAGTGACAGTAAGAAATAGACGGCCACGTATTACTTCAAGCACGCACCGACAATTCAATATATTGACGAATAACGGTAGCAAAGTGACGTTTTGTCCGATGCACCTAAGTGGTAGGAATTCCTCTCTAATATACGGAAAAAACTCCGCTCCTCAACCAATATTCGAAGGCACGTCGTTCACGTCAGAATTAAGTTCTATATATTATACAAGCCAACTACTTCATTCCGACTTGAAAGAAAGCCGTAGAGGCTACTGTGGCAAAGTAACTAAACATTACATATCTACTCACATTATTTTAATTGTTTAAGAATGTAGTTATACAGTGTGATTAAATACACTGAAGCATTACTCGTAATAGTACAGAGGAACGTGGACAATCTCATTGTTTTAAACTATGTAAAAAAGAAATTTAGGAAAATATTTATGCAGACAGAATCAACGAGTGAAAATTTTTATCTAGGGCGGGATTCTAAACCCAGTCTTCTGCTTGCTAGACAGAATTGCTAACCACTTGCGCATCCACCTAATGAGCGGGGTAACCAGATTCGAATCCTGCCTTTTGGTACATATTTTCATTCGTCATTTCCGTCTGAAAATATACGTCATACAGTTTAAGACTTGAAAAGGTCTCTGAATTCATATATTTTCATTTGCAATAAATGTGGTAAATATATTCATGTTTTCTGGCTTCAGACTTTTGTGAAGAGAATGGTTTAAGTTTTTTTGATGCATTGGTCAGCCTGTAAAGAAATAACATGACATTCAGTACAATATGTGGACACTCACTTTAACTCTTTAAAAATGAAGACTGTTATATAGTGTGTTGGTATACTTTGATGGATTCGTTAACCTGTAATTGCATGACATTGACATCACTACATCTTCATAATATTTGCATGTGAAACTATAGTGATATACACCTTATTAGCATTATACGTAATGAACAGTAACATCTTTTTTGGTTTCTTCTCCACAGAAGATTATTGCTCCACTTATCTGCTATAAGCCCAAAGTTCGTTTCATAACAATCCCTGTATACCTGTACATTGCCTTCTTATAGCTCTTATTAAATATGTGTTGTTTCTGTTATTGCTGTGCATTCTCGTTTGTATGATTTGAATGTTTGTGCTTATAGTAACACAATAACTGTGTCACATAATTAATACCAACAAAACAAATAAATTACGTACAGGTATTTTCATGCAGTGACCAATCGAACACACGACGTTATGACATCTTTGGCAAGTTGAGAGACTGAACACATCGATAATCATATACCTATGAATGTCTAGAACCTTTATCATAAACGGTTTTGGCAGTTTAATTCAAAACGAAAGAATATGTTTGTTTCATGTCTGTTATACACAGGCAGATGTATTATGAAGGCAACATTTTAAGATTGAGGAAAAAATCGGAAATCAGAATGACAACGTGCTTAACATTAAAACTGAGAACGACATAGCTTGTCCATTATAATTATCCGGGCTGTTATGCCGTGGTCGGTTGACGAATTCTGAGGTGATTCCCAACGTTTCGTCTCCGACTGCGGGAGACATCTTCAAGGGGGTCCGTAGCTTGATGGAAGGTCCAACACACACACTGGCTCGCTACTGACTGTGTATAACAGACAGTCAGTAGCGAGCCAGTGTGTGTGTTGGACCTTCCATCAAGCTACGGACCCCCTTGAAGATGTCTCCCACAGTCGGAGACGAAACGTTGGGAATCACCTCAGAATTCATCAACCGACCACGGCATAACAGCCCGGATAATTATAATGGACATGATATTTCCGGCCGTGAAAGTTTACATTTTAGTAACGACATAGCTGCACGATAGGTAATTGAAATCTTCTTTTTATGATCCCCGTACAGCAAGGAACAAGTATCAGCTGATATCTTTCTGCTTCCTTCCAGCAACTTCGAATACTTTGAAAGTCCACGTTTATTTAAGCAAAGCTGTTTCAAAAGCGTGAGCGCTCCTCCATTTGCTTCCGCTCTATTGAACGTCCACCAGAAGAAGGCCAAATAAATCTGATGAAATCTTCTCTGGTTATCAGTCGAGCCGTGGTGTCGTGTTGTCACCACTCTTCGGCCAGTTTCTTACTCATCACTTTCAGGCAGAGATGATGAATAGGAAATTTGTCGAAATAATGCGACAACACGATGCCATGCCTCGACTGATAATCAAAGAAATTTTCATCAATAAAATGCACCGAGTTAGCCTGTATACCCAAGAAATTAATCTGTTCCTGCATTTTCCATTTATTGCAACACGGCTGATACTGAAGCGACAGCTTAGAAGAATTGCTCAAGTGAGTGCTTAATCGGCAGTAAAGGATATCTGAAGTCTGCCCGGCTAAACGGGACGTCTAACGCGCTGCTTCACGAGCTGGATGGCGAGCGGTCCCCGGCACGAATCCGCCCGGCGGATTAGTGTCGATGTCAGGTGTGCGGGCCAGCCTATGGATGGTTTTTAAGGCGGTTTTTGCATCTGCCTCGACGAATGTGGGCTGGTTACCGTTATTCCGCTTCAGTTACACTCTGTCCGCGATTGCTGCGCAAACTCTGTTTCGGGTTATACACAATGCTGGAGATTACTTTGAAGGTCAGTAAAACTTTGAAACACGTATATATTTTGTACGTGGCGTAAATAAATAGTTGCCACTATTAAAGTTTCAGTCCTCATTTTACGTGAGGTAAATTTACGCATTTGTTAAATGAATGTTGGAAGTGGAAGATGACACCCGACTCTTGGAAGGTGACGGCAGTAATACCGCTCTCTAGAAAATGGAACTAGAAAGGCTTGGGAAACTACAGAGGAGTAAGTCTGTTAAACCGTTGCTATAACTTGTACGGACAAATAATTAATAACAACAATCTGTATATTGAGCAAGCAGTAAAGGAAACAAAAGAAAAATTCGGAGTAGGAATTAAAATCCATTGAGAAGAAAGTCGAATTAAATCGAGTGGTGCTACGGGAATTGGATTAGGAAATGAGACGCTTAAAGTAGTAAATTAGTTTTTCTAATTGAGGAGGAAAATAACTGGTGATGGTCGAAGTAGAGAGGATATAAAATGTAGACTGGCAATGGCAAGGAAAGCGTTTCTGAAGAAGAGAAATCTGTTAACATCGAGCATAGATTTAAGTGTCAGGAAGTCGTTTTTGGAAGTATTTGTATGGAGTGTAGCCATGTATGGAAGTGAAACATGGACGATAAATAGTTTAGACAAGAAGAGAATAGAAGCTGTCGAAATGTGGTGCTACAGAAGAATGCTGAAGATTAGATGGGTAGATCACATAACTAATGAGGATGTATTGAATAGAATTGGAGAGAAGAGAAATTTGTGGCACAAATTGACTAGAAGAAGGGATCGGTTGGTAGGGCATATTCTGAGGCATCAGGGGATGACTAATTTAGTATTGGAGGACAGCGTGGAGGGTAAAGATCGTAGAAGGAGACCAAGAGATGAATACACTAAACAGATTCAGAAGGATGTAGGTTGCAGTAGGTACTTGGAGATGAAGAAGCTTGCACACGATAGAGTAGCATGGAGAGCTGCATCAAACCAGTCTCTGGACTGAAGAACACAACAACAACAATTAATAACAGAATGAAAAGATTAGCTGACGCCCTCTTACTGCAGGAACAAAATGGTTTTAGAAATGGACGCTCATTTAGTGACAATATTACATTAGTGCGGGAGAGAACTGGAAAGAGACAATAACATAATCGGGGTAACTTATATTGCATCTTTAGATTATGAAAGGGCCTTCGATAAAGTGAACAGGTATACGCTGTGAAATGTAAGGCAAAGACAAGGTTATCTTAAACATTTAATACAAGTGATAAAAAGTTTGTATTTAAATAACGAAATTTTAACTAATACAGGAAAATACGGAGCAGGACCAATACCAGTCAACATTGGAGTATAGACTCTCACTCACTTCATTTAGTATATTGACAACATTGTTAGATAATGGGAAGAAGTGAACCCAGGAATAAAATTAATTCCTGTTTGGGGACATCAAGAAATCAATACAAAGAGAATCGCTCACCAGCGTTGCGGATTGGAGATGTGGGACATCTGCGACCAAGATGCCATTTCGGGCCAAGCGATCGTGGATGGTAGTCGCATTTTGTATTCTCGTCTATTGAATAAATGTTTATTCGCACACATCAGTGTTCCCATGTTATTGTCATGCCACCCATTACCATACAGAGTTGTGTACTGCCGGCCGGGGTGGCCGAGTGGTTCTAGGCGCTACAGTCTGGAACCGTGCGACCGCTACGGTCGCAGGTTCGAATCCTGCCTTGGGCATGGATGTGTGTGATGTCCTTAGGTTAGTTAGCTTTAAGTAGTTCTAAGTCTAGGGGACTGATGACCTCAGATGTTAAGTCCCATAGTGCTTAGAGCCATTTGAACCAAGTTGTGTACTTTGTCACCCAGAAACACACCTTTAGATACTGTATTCTTTGCTGACGAGCAAATAATTTTACAAAAGACCGAAGATTATTTACAATTTGCTCTACATACATCACTTGCACTCAATAGGTTAACTCTGTAACATGAGCATGCCAGAAAATAAACCAAAGTCATGACTTTTAAAGAAAAATATACTAAATGGAAAATCAGTGAAACAGTAACAGGGTGTGGCTTAAGCTACGAATATGATAATGAGATCTTCAGTCAGTTTAATAAGTTTCAAAAGATATGTGCCTCTATAAACAGAACATTAGCCAACAAATCCTGGAGAGACACAAAGACAAAATGCCACAAAGTGATGTCAAGGCTTTTGCTCATATACAGAAGTGAGACCAGGACAGTAACTAAGAAAGACCAGAGATGGATACAGCCAGCTGAAATCAAGGGCACCAATACAATGGTTTGTAGGGGACGGGGGGCTAGATTTGGAAGTGTGGAATATTTTTTAGTATCTTGAAACTTGAATGATGACTTTCAAGTAGTCATAAAAACTTCCAGTTACGACACAGTTAAAAACCCCCGTAATACCAACTTTTAAATCATTTTCTTGAAAGAGTAACCCATGACTACACTTTTTTTTTCCTGTGGCTTCCTCCCCCTACCTCCCTCTCCCCCCCCCCTCCCCACACCACGCCGTTGCCCTTTGGCATTGGCACCCTTGTGTCAATTTAAATTTTTAATGCAAGTGTAAGGACGTATTCTGAGGGATCAAATAAAGAATTCTGAAATAAGGCCAGAATTAAATATGTTTTGAATGAATGAAAGAAAAGAAAACAGGATAACAAAATGCAAGAAACATATTGAAATAACGGGGGCAGAAAGAATAGTCAGACATGTAACAGACCATAGACCTGCAGGAAAGAGATACAGGAAGACCAAGGAAAATGTGGCTTTTGTGAACACGGAACAGACTATGATCCTAATTCTTGAGGTGAAGAAGAAGAAGAAGATTAACGTGATGGCCGCATCATGGTAGAAGGCAGTCATTATCTTCAGTAAAGGAACTCTTCTGGTATTACATGTTCTCCTGAACTTGAGAAAGAAGTTCGTCAGAGTCTTTTACGTCTGGAGACCAGCACAGTATCGAAATAAAGTTCATGGAAAGTCGGAGAACAATGATTAGGAAGTATTGTGTAAAGTTCCGTCGAAGAATGTTCAAAAGTAAATGTACAGAGGGGTTCAGTATGAATAATAACCAAAAAGTATTCACGTAGGAGGAAATGGTTACGGCAATATATTCGATCGAATAAAGTGAAACATTACAGCGCCTTTGCCATTTCTAATCTTTGGCTTAGTACGCGCCATCAGGGAACCTTGCCGTTTAGTTCTTTTTGGTTTAGCATCTTTTCTGGCGGCTGGGGCATTGTCGTGTCGCCCCGGAAAAGTTGCAGTATGTGCACGGTTGCGACACTCACTGTTATTAAAGCTGAGGACACCCTAAACGTCAAATACCCCATAAGATCAATGTTTGATTTTAATTCGTTCCCTAATTAATTTACGAAACAATTTTTATCGTCTGTGTACCAAGAAACTCGAATAAACGTAAATTAAATGTAAACAGAGTCAAAACGTATGAATGTAAAGACACAATAACTCATGATGTCTTCAGGAAGAAACACTCTTGAAAGAAAGAAAATATGACCACTGAAAATTCCTGGCAGATTAAAGCTGTGGGCCGGACCGAGACTGAAACTTGAAACCTTTGCCTTTCGCAGGTAAGTGCTCTACGAACATTTTTTATTTTTACATTTTTTTAAGTAAAAGACTACGTTCTTCATAAAATAAAACAGTATTCCTTGAAAACGTAAAACATAAATAAGTATACTTTCTCAACATCTTTCTTTTTGTTTGTTTTTTTTCTTTTTTTTTTTTTTTTTTGTAAACGTAAATGTGTACACAGTCTCAACATCATTAGCAACTCAACTTTCTTTTTTGTTTTTTGTTTTATGGGGGAGCAGATGAGAGAGAATATAAACAAGCTGCAGATGTAGAGCTATCCGGATAGGATACACATATGTAAGGAAAAAAATTAGAAGATGAAGGGAAAAGAGAAGTGAAAGAAATTAGCACTACTTGTGGCGCCATGCTCCACTTCAGCGCGCCGTCATAACGACGTCCATTCTGTCATTCACCATTAGAGGGGAACGTGGGATCGTCCAGTCTTGGCTGCCACGTTTCATTGAGATGCCAGCTCCAAGGCGGATTGGCGAAAATATTCTGTAAATAGTTCGCGAAAGTGGACCGATAGTGTCGACGTCGGCGAAGCGTCTGATTTATCTATTTACTTATACGTCAAGTTGGCTCTGAGCACTATGGGACTTAACAGCTGTGGTCATCAGTCCCCTAGAACTGAGAACTACTTAAACCTAACCAACCTAAGGACATCACACACATCCATGCCCGAGGCAGGATTCGAACCTGCGACATACGTCAAGTTCCGCAGGACCAAATTGAGGAGCAAATCCCCAAGGTCATTTAACGTGTCAGTACATGAAATTACAACATAAAAGTAATAACAAGTAAAAATAAAATGTTTATGAAACCGATAAATGTCAAGATATAAGTATAAGTAAACGCAATCAAAAATACAACGAGGATCAGCTTAATTTTTCAAGGAACTCCTCGACAGAATAGGAGTGACCCATGAGGAAACTCTGCAGCTTAGATTTGAAAGCGCGTGGATTACTGCTAAAATTTTTGAATTCGAGTGGTAGCTTATTGAAAATGGATACAACAGTATACTACAACACTTTCTGCACAAGAGCTAAGGAAGATCCAAATGCAGGGTTGATTTCTGTCGAGTAGTAACCGAAAAAAAGCTACTTATTCTTGGGAATATGCTGATACTGTTAACAAGAAATGTCAAAATACTCAGACTCGTGAACAAGGGTCGACATGAGGTTCGTGAACCTATACCACTTATTGCCCGAATCACCCGTTTCTGAGACAAAAATAACATTTTAGAATGGGAAGAGCTACCCCAAAATACACTACTGGCCATTAAAATTGCTCCACCAAGAAGAAATGCATATGATAAATGGGTACTCATTGGACAAATATATTATACTAGAACTGACGTGTGATTACATTTTCACGAAATTTGGGTGCATTGATCCTGAGTAATCAGTACCCAGAACAACCACCTCTGGCCGTAATAACGGCCTTGATACGCCTGGGCATTGAGTCAAACAGAGCTTGGATGGCGTGTACAGGTACAGCTGCCCATGCAGCTTCAACACGATACCACAGTTCATCAAGAGTAGTGACTGGCGTATTGTGCCGAGCCAGTTACTCGGCCACCATTGACCAGACGTTTTCAGTTGGTGAGAGGTCTGGAGAATATGCTGGCCAGGGCAGCAGTCGAACATTTTCTGTATCCAGAAAGGCCCGTACATGACCTGCAACTTGCGGTCATGCATTATCCTGCTGAAATGTAGGGTTTCGCAGGGATCGAATGAAGGGTAGAGCCACGGGTCGCAACACATCTGAAATGTAACGTCCACTGTTCAAAGTGCCGTCAATGTGAACAAGAGGTGGCCGAGACGTGTAACCAATAGCACCCCGTACCATCACGCCGGGTGATACACCAGTATCCGCCCTTTATCAAAGTCGGAAACGTGATGGTACGCACACACGAGGCATCACAACAACGTTTCTCCGGGCAACGCCGGTCAACTGCTTTTTGTGTATGAGAAATCGGTTGGAATCTTGTCTCATGTCAGCACGTTGTAGTTGTCGCCACCGGCGCCAGAGTTGTGTGAATGCTCTGAAAAGCTAATCATTAGCATATCAAAGCATCTTCTTCCTGTCGGTTAAATTTCGCGTCTGTAGCACGTTATCTTCGTGGTGTAGCAATTTTAATGTCCAGTAGTGTATAATACTATATGACATAAGAGAATGAAAATTAGTAAAGTAGGCTAAATTCGTGTAGAATGATCACTCACTTCAGATACCGATCGAATAGTAAAAATGGCAGCATTAAGTCTTTGAACAAGATCCCGAATGTGGGCTTTCAACAACAGTTTACTATCTATCTGAACACCTAGAAATTTGATCTGTTCAATGTCACTAATCATATGCCCATCCTGTGGAGTTAAAACGTCAGGTTCTATTGAATTGTGTGTTAGAAACTGTTAAAACTGAGCCTTACTATGATTTAGCATTAGTTTATTTTATACAAGCCATGAACTTAAGTCATGAACTGTACTATTTCAAACCGTGCCAGTGCTGCACACAAAATCTTCTACTACCAAGCTAGTGTCATCAGCAAACAGAAATATTTTAGAGTTACCGTAATACTAGAGGGCATACCATTTATATAAATCAGGAACAGGAGTGGCCCCGACACTGATCCCTGGGGTTCCCCCCACTCAGATCCCATATCAAATCTGTTCTCAATACTGTGAATAATGACCTTTTGCTGTCTGTTACTCTAGTAAGAGGCGAACGAATTGTGAGCTACTTCACATATTTAGTAGTTGTCCAATTTCTGGAACAATATTTTGAGATTAACACAATCAAACGCCCTAGTTAAATCAAAAAATATGCCTAGCGTTCGAAACCTTTTGTTTAACCCGTCCAATACCTCACATAGAAAAGAGAATGTAGCATTTTCGGTTGTTAAGCGACTTCTAAAGCCGAACTGTACATTTGATAGCAAATCTTGTGATGTAAAATGAGCAACTATCCTTACATACGCCCTTTTCAATAACTTTGGCAAATACTGATGGCATAGAAATAGGTCTAAAATTATCTAAAGTGCCCCTTTCTCCCTTTTCATAAAGTGGCTTTACCACAGTGCACTTTAGTCGTTCAGGTATGTGACCATTCCGAAAGGAAAAACTACAAATAGCTAAGTATAGGGCTAACATGTGCAGCTCATTACTTTAATATTCTGCCAGGCGCTCCATCAAATCCACGAGAGTCCTTAGTGTTTAGTGATTTAATTATTGACTCAATTTCCCCCTTGACCGTATCACAGATTAGTATTTCAGACATCAATCTCGGAAAGGCATTTGCCAAGAAAGTTATATGATTCCCTGTTGAAACTAAATTTTTATTTAATTCACCACCAATGCTCAGAAAACGATTGTTAAATACTGCACATATATCTGATTTATTAGTAACAAAAATATTTTTACTGTGAACAGAATTTACGTCATAGACCTTGTGCTGCTGACTAGACACTTCCTTCACAACTGACCACACGGTATCAATTTTATCCTGTGAATTAGCTATTCTATTTGCATGCCACGTACTCGTTGCCTTCCTAAGAACATTTTTCAAAAAATGTTTCAAATGGCTCGATGCACTATGGGACTTAACATCTGAGGTCATCAGCCCTCTAGACTTAGAACTACTTAAGTCTAACGAACCTAAGTACATGACACATATCCATGCCCGAGGCATGGTTCGAATTTACGACCGTAGCAGTCACGTGGTTCCGGGCTTTAGCGCCTACAATCGCTCGACCACAGAGGCCGGCCAGTAACATTTTTAGGCAGCTCTCAGTACTGTTTGTAATGGGCTACAGAGAAAGGCACCAACCGAAATTCTGGAACGAGGAGAGTGGAGGTGATAGTCGTGTTGCGCATTTACTATGCACATTGTGCTCGTGGCTGGTGAAAAATATCAGTGCCTGAACAGTTCTACATTTATCATTTCGATGCGTACCACGATCAAAGAACTAGGGTCGCGTTGCTCATTAGCCAGAACTGTGTTTCTCTCGTTGACCACAAGACTTTGATGGCCAGAGCGGTCGTAAAGATACCGATTTATTGCAGACAGTTTCCAACTGTAGACATCACAAACTGTTTATTGTGTATCACTGACTATGAAATCTAACTGAAAATTTGGTAACACTTTTTCTTGTTGTATATTGATTCATAGAACTTTAACTGTACTGTGCGATGACGCCCGCGTGATTGATTACGGAAACAATTGTACTCGTCGCGACTTTTCCGATGTAATCCGCGGGCTAATGATTTACGATACAATTTACTTGATTTACGCTCTTACTGCGGATATTCTGTGAAAAGTGCCGCGCCACTGTCGAACAGTAAAGCAAAAATCCAGAAACTGTGGCTAAGCTGTGAAACAAATGTTATGATGTCAAGTAACATTGCTCGTTATTGAGGAGGAGGAGGAGGAGATTACTGTTTAACGTCCCGTCGACAACGAAGTCATTAGAGACGGAGCACAAGCTCGGATTAGGGAAGGATGGGGAAGGAAATCAGCCGTGCCCTTTCTAAGGAACCATCCCGGCATTTGCTTGAAGCGATTTAGGGAAATCGCGAAAACCTAAATCAGGATGGCCGGATGCGGGATGGAACTGTCGTCCTCCCGAATGCGAGTCCAGTGTGCTAACCACTGCGCCACTCGTTGTTGATAAGAAGCATGTCTAACGTTCATTTGCATGCAGAAACGTAACCTCGAATTAATTCTACAAATGACGATCGTTCCTTTTACATTCGCAACAGGTGCCTACACTCAAGGAGCTACTCAAGACGATACTCATTACTGGATTACAAGCACGAGGATCATGTACTAACGACGCGGACGTCGACGACTCGCCAACGGCACAACTAAGTGAAAACTGTTTTGAAGAAACATTGGCTGAGAGACAACGCGTTTTACACTATTGATGTAAAAACTCACTCTATGGAAGCAACAGTAACTGTTCTTGGTCATTCATTTTACATAATTGCTAACAGTCATATTGTAATACCATTCTAAAGCCTTTCAGTAACTTTAAAAACGTAGTTAAAATTGGTTTTATTCCTTGAATTATTTCTTTCCAGAACCATAATAATTTTTCAAACTCATTAACATACGATATAAGCCTTTTTATGGCAAACAAATTACTATTGATACTAATAAAGTAAAATTTAAACATTTTTATTCCTTTCAATTTGCCACTGTTTCTTTATTCGTGTAATTAAAGGTGTTTATTTGCATTTGCGCGTTTTATTTTTTTGCGTTTACTCTCATGTTGATTACTGCGCTGAACCGATGAAGTACGCGCGTTATGCATTATCTGCATTGCATCAGCAGCCAGTAGCAAGCCACGGGTTTTCAGTATATTTCGGAGAATATCTTATCAGTGGTAATCCGTTCAAGTTGGAATAATGTTTGAGCACTCATAATTTTGTCGTTTTTGGATAAGTATTTCCATGTATGTGTGTAATATTCAGTTACATTGAGGCGAAAGTAGAATATATCTGGTCTCAATTAGCTTAAAATTTCTGGGTGCGAGAAACTGGAGGAAATGGATCGAAGTTTTGTCAGTCCTAGCAGTTGAACACGGTTGACTCTACGTCGGTCGACGTTCGAGGAGGTGCTGTTTCGGAGATGATACAGTTACATTTTGTGATACCATCTGATCCGTTAATTTCACATATGCTGCCTGGGCGAAGACAGGACATTGTAATTTTAGTGCTGTCCTGATGGGATCTGTTAATTTTAGAATAGAAAGTCGAAAAACAGTCGGCTGTGTAATTTGTTTCGATTTGTTTTATTCATTGGATTTACAAAATGAGAACAAAAATGGACGAACGGGTAGCTAGTTTTCAAAGATGGGGAAGTGAACAGGTGGTGGATAAAGGTACAGAACATGTTATGGAAGATGTAGAAAAAGGTTTAGCCAATAGATTGGAATCAGGTGTCAAAAACGTAGTAGATAAGGTGTAGAAATGGGTGTGAAGGTAGAAATTACTTTTTTTCATTGCTGTTAGACCGAAAGGGGAAGAAAGACAGAAACTACAGCGTGAGCAGATATAAACTGTTAGCAAAAAGATAGAAGATTTAAAAAAGGAACCCGATAAAAATGTCAAACAAAGCTTGAACGATTTTAAAAGGATGTTGAAAGATGGGCTAGAAAAGAATATTTCTGGGTGCAAGTTAGAGGTAAATAATGGTTTTAGAAAATTCAAAGATGGTGTTAAAGAGCCATTTAAGGAAAAGGATTAGAATAAAATGAGAAACAAAAGAAATTGAGAATGTTGCAACTGAACACGTAGAGTGCTTGGATAAAGACACTGAGGCGAAAGCTGCTATTGATGAACAAGAGAATGCCGAAGCAGGGAGTGACTGTAATCAAATTTTCCAGATATGTGGTAGGAAGAAGTAGGCACAAGTGGAAGAAGCTAAGGAGGCCACTTCTGAAAGTGAGAATAAAGTAAATGACTTAAAAGAGAGTTTCGAGTACAAAAATATATTGTGATCAACTTCTGTAAAGTAGATACAAAATTGTACTAACACTGATACGGTAGCTGTTGCTCTTACAATAGAAGTAAAGTTAATTTCTGCTGTAAATACTGTTAGAAGCCAAGTTGTAGTTGACTATTCATAAAAGGATAAGTTGAGGTGAGATTGTGTTACTTTAAAGAGAAGAAGATTGAAATGGGAGGAATATGCTCTAGAAAGATACAAATATTTGACAGAACTTACTACAGAAGTCTTAGGTGTGTGCTGGTTCACGAAAGTGCAAAGTGAAGTAACGAATGTTGGTGAGGCATATCCAGAGCATGATATGAGGCCTCAGAAAAGTGTGGAACAACGTAATGAGGAAGTAATTAGCAAACTGAAACATCCAGTCAATATATGGAAAAAAGTGACTATGTTGAAGTGTTGGTAGGCAAGTTGCCTTATTAGCAGAGATGTAGATTGACAGACCAAGTTAAAACATTTCTTGAAGAGTGGGAGGGTTATTGGTAAATTGCTATCTAACTGTTGTCTGATAAACATTATGAACTGTGATACCCAGGAGGTAAGGTCAGTTATGACAAAGCAGACCCCTGGGATTCACTAGTCTTTAGCGAATATGTGCAGCAGCGTGCATAGTGACGCAAGCTGTTGCAGTGTTGTTTCTTTCTATAGTTTTCTGCACTGATTCTTACGCGTCTATTCTTTGTATCGGTCAAAATAACGAAAATGATAAATGGTGATGGATGCATGGTTTGGAAATGAACAAGAATATGATAATTTCTTGTGGAAATCTTTGTGCAGAAAATCTGAGAATATTGATTAATACCAAGAATGATATTGTATTGCGGCAATGTTTTAACTCAATTTGTTTTGACCTGTTTAATTCTAATAGTAAAGAAATGAAATGTTTTTGAGTATTTTGTTGCAGTGTGGAAATAATGACTGAAGGTTGGAAGTATGCTACTGAGGAACGACTCACAATTCTCCTTCCTCACATAACTTCCGTCAGTACCTCTCTGCAGCTTGCAAACCTAGTAAAAATTCACTTACACACCTTGTAGGACTCTTAGAAGGAAGGATATTGTGGAGCGATTCTGGGATGCTTTCAACCTGCCTCAGTTCTACATCTGTTCATTAGTCACCCTGTCTGCCTGTGTCTTGTATTACAGTCTTCTGCTATACTTTGAATAGCTTCTTTAGTCTTTTTTTCTGTACTCTTTATCCACCATTTTTCACTCTCATGTAAAGCTACACCCCACAAAACTACTTTCAAAAAAGAGCGGCAGAACTTACACTTACGTAACGTGGGAAACTTTTTCTGTGTACCAAAAAGCATTCTTGCTATTGCTAGTCCACCTCAGTATAGTTAATTACTTTGCTGCTCAATCAGCCAACTTCGTCTACTACTTCTGGCGTTCCACTTGCTACAATAATCCACTCAACGTAATAAAATTTAAATTGACAGCATGCCACTATCTTTGTTTTACTTTTGTTGTCGTTAATCATACAACCTCTTTCCAAAACTATCCATTCTGTTCAGCTGCTATTCCAAAGCCTTTACTGTCTGTGACAGAATTACAATGTAACTGGTGTACCCCGAAGTTTTGTTTTATTCTGCTTAAAATTTTATCAGGCCCTTAGAACTGCAAATCTCGCAAAATCCGTTTAAGCAGTACGTCCTCTAGCTACTAGACGTTGGGATAAATATTTGGCTGTGACCAGCGGTGATGCCAACTATTAGCTTCAAGGCTCGTCTAATGGCAGGAATGACTATTTGGTTTTGACTGGTGATAATGCCAGCTACCAGCTTGATGCCTTGTTGATGGCAGGAATTACAGTTTGGCTGTGACCTTTTGTGATGCCAGTAACCAGCTTGACATATTGGCTGATGACAGAAACAATTGTTTGGTTATGAGCAACATGAGGGCTTGGATGGTGGCAGAAGTTATGGTTTGGTTAAGACAAGGGGTGACGCCAGCTACTAGCTCAAGGGCTTCGCTGATGTCGGAACTAATTGTTTGGTTTTTGCCACTAGTGATGCTGACTGACAGCGTAGGGTCTTTGCTGATAGGAGTGACGGTTTGGCTGTGATCAGTGGTGATGCGAGGCATGGAGACAACTGAGCGACAGCCATTAATTGAGTCGATGGATGGAAATCAATCAACTGATTCGATTGTAGCTTTATGCATTGGATAAACTATTCATTCATTATTTTGAGTGCAATTATTCTGTGCAAACAATGAAATGAAACCGATTGATTCATTCGTTTGTAATTTTATATACCAATTAAATCATTATTTACTCACTTCTTTCGAGTGAAACCAGTCTGAGGGAGCGGCAAAATGAAGATATTCCACTCATCCCGTTTTATTTTTGCACGTCGCTTAAATTATTCGGATTTTCTTTTCAAGTAAAAACAGTGTACAGTTTTATGTTACGTGAACCATGTATTTTTTTCTTTCAACTGAAATCATTCCATAATATTCCAACTAACTGACTACGCATTCATTCTTCTGAGTAAAATGCCTGTAGTAATTTTTATTAATTGAATTAAAGCAGCAGTACACAAACCCCTGAAGGGCATCTCTACCCCAGGGGGGATGTGAATACATCTCATGGGTTACACCAAAGATAAAATAATCATTGCAGGTATTCATGCAATTATTTGCTGATAATATTAATTCCTTTTTCCAACATTTGAAATTAATAAATGTGGTACTATCGATTAAATTGTACCAAATTCAGTTAACATGTAGCTACTTAAGCTGATGTATCCTTAGGATTACAAAGGTGAACATAAAAGTTCCCTTAGGGTATGTGAACAGAAAGGGGAACATTTGCTTTGTTTATATGTCGTAAGTTAGTTTAAAAATTGAATCTAGTCGTCAAACACGTATTCAGCAGTTCATTGCTGTGGAAGATGGACTTAGAGTGTAGTAAACTATGTTACCTGTTAGATATGTACAGATCATACCCAACATATAAATCTGTTTACATTTTACATCCTTGAAAAAGTAGCAACTATAGTATTTCAGCGGCATGAAGAATTACTATTGATGTACACTCAGTGTTACTTCAATTTCGGAGCTTTCTCCATCATTGTAAACAGTCTGTAACTATCTTTGCTCACTTCTGGACCGCTAGGAGGCACAACTGGAGATGCCACTTACCTGATTCCCTGCGCATTCAGTTCGCACCGGACAACTCGATCATTTTCGCGTTGTTAAACCACCATTGTAGGCAGTCCTTGATATCGTCTGTCGTCATTGTTACTGTCGTTCCTATATTTGTTTACTATTCAGTACCAATGTAGCTTTTAGTTCAGTTTTCCGTCTAGGTTTATGAAAAGGCTTTTGCTTAAAGGTTAATTTTGCATCGTAATGAAAATGATGAGTAGTGTGGGATTGGAAGAAACTGAATAATTTTATGAGCGTTTCGCATTCTGATGTTTCGTTAATTAAAGATATGCAAAGAAAATTATGGAATGCTGACAAATATTTCTCACAAAAAAATACTTTCGAAAAGTGATAGCATATGCTTAAAATTCAGTTGATTACATAATCAAATAATTTCAAAATGATGCATCTTATATGGTTTCTGTTCAACGCAAACCAACATTTACTAAACGAGTATTACCGGTGACGTCTGCAAAACATTTGGAAGGAAGAGACAGAGATTCAATAAATTTGTATAAAATGTAATTGTCGATTTATTAAAAATAAGTATATAATACTAGTTATTAAACTTCTGAAATGAACGAAAAGCCGGAAGTACAAAAAAATTGTGGTTAAGTAAGTGAACATATAAACCTGGAAGAACTTCACTTTAACAAATATAGTTTTTACTCACCTGTCCTAGAAATAAAATACTTTATTTGTAACTAAAAATGTTGATAACCGTATGGTATGAATGAAAAAGCTAAAAAATATATAAGTAAAATCTCTCATACTCAGACCCCGAGTAAAAATATTCACACAACAGACCATTGTTTTATTTGACTGAAAGAACCAACGAAACAAAAAAATCAATCGACTCTCCAATCAGTTGTTAATACCAGTCAGATTTTTAATAACTACTGTTGCTGGCTACCAGACTGAGGGCTCAGCTAATGGGGGGAATGATATTCGGCTGTAACCAGTGGTGATGCCGCCTCCCGCCTTGACTGCTTGGCTGATAGCAGGAATTATTGCTTCGATATGACCAGTGGAGATGTTAACTTCCACCTTGACAGTTTGGCTAGTGGCAGGAATTATTATTTGGCTACGACAAGTGGTGATGTCAGCACCCAACTTGATGGCTCAGCTGGTGGCAGGAATTATTGTTTGGCTATGGACAGTGGTGATGTCAGCTCCCATCTTGTTGGCTTAGCTGATAGCAAGAATTATTGATTGGCTGCGACCAGTGTTGATGTCAGCTCCCATCTTAGTGGTTTGGCTGATGGAAGGAAATCTTCTTTTGCTATGACTAGTGGTGATACCGGTTACCAGCTTGATGGCTAGGCTGATTGGAGGAATTTTTATTTGGCTATGACCATTAGTGGTGTCAGCTCCCATCTCGATGGCTTGGCTGACAGCAGGAATTTTTATTTGGCTATGATCATTAGTGATGCACCCCATCTCCTTGATGGCTTGGTTGATGGCGGAAATTATTTTTTGGTTATGACCAGTGGTGACTACCATCTTGACAGCTTGACTGTGGCAGGAATGACTATTTGAGAATGCAGCTGCAACCCTAAAAACTAGTTGGTAAAAGCGAAATATAAATAAGTAAAATAAATCAACATGTACGTGAGAAGCATCTATTTCTGAAGCAAGTTATCAGCTTTGGAACTGCTGGTAAAGTTGTTCTTTAACAGCAGTTAAGATCATAAGACATAAAAATCTCTAACCCGCCAGGTTGTCCGAGGGCGCCAACAAGCTGCTTCCTGGACTCGGGTAGGCGCGCCGGCCCCGGATCGGATTCGCCTGGCGGAGTAACGACGAGGACTGGAGTGGCGGCCAGCCTGGATGTTGTTTTTAGTCGGTTTTCCACATCCCCCTTGATGAATACCTGGCTGGTCCCCATGCCCCGCCTCAGTTACACGACTCGCAGGCATCTGAAAATCATTCGCACTAGTACATGGCTTACACTAGACGCCAACAGCTAGGGTACACTAATTCCATCCTGGGGGATACGGGCTGGCGACATTAAGGGCAATCAGCCACCCTCTGATACTAACATCGCCAAATCCACTGTAACAAGGCCGACCCCGCGTTGAAGTGGGACAAAGGCCCACGAAAATGATGACGAGATAACAATCTCTTGAAACTTCCTGGCAGATTAAGACTGTGTGCCAGAATGATAGTCGAGCTCGGCATCTTTGCTTCCTATTAGTGCACACTCCACTTGAACTGATAAACTGATTCTGGAAACATCCCCCAGGCTGCTGCTAAGGCGTGTATCCACAATATCCTTTCTTCTAGGCGTTCTTGTCCTTCAAGTTTCTCAGGCAGTTGAAGTTTGGACTGTGGGAGATGAGGTACTGGCTGTGAGTCGTGCTTGGATAGCTCAGATGATAGAACACTTGCTTGCAAAGGTAAAGGTCCCGAGTTAGCGTGTCGGTCCGGTACACTGTTTTAATCTGCCAAGAAGTTCTCTATCAGTACACACTCCGCAGCAGAGTCAAAAAATTATTCTGATAATCGTCTCTTGGTGAGTTAAACTTTCGTCCGCACTCCGGAGTCAAACGACTTATGTCTCGGTCGAGCTGCAGGACCTCACCGTGACTTGGCGACCGCCAGCAAACACATCCCGTGGCTGGCGCCAGTGGGAGTGGGCACAGCAATCAGGGTCCCTCCGCAGCGCCGGAATCGGATTGCGCGACCAGCCTGGGTGGCAGCCGCCAGCGAGGGAGATGGGCGGTCGGGACAATGGAGGGCAGCACGCCAGCAGTCCAAACAGGGGGCGGCAAACAGCCGGCATGTACCAACAAGTGCCGCCAATATTTGCCACCGCCGCTCCCCCGCCGTGGGAACACGGCAGCGCGGATTGCAAACACTGTGCGCCCGCGAGCAGAAGACGCGACCCACCCGTAGTGGCGGCAGCTCGGGCCATTAGCTGGCAACTACTGTGGCCGCCTGGTACGGCACGTAGCGCCAACTGAGAGCCTGCTTTTGAGTGCGGGGTGTGGCGTTTAGAGGTGCCAGAGTTCCAGAAACATGCTATCACGTATGCTACGTGGTCACCCGCAGGGCCGTACCGTAGGGCTACCGACATAGGCTTCCGCCACTGCCACAGACAAGAAAGGGGTGCGATAAATGATCGAAAAAAGACAGACTATTTGAAAACTAATCGGAAGAAGTAAGTGGGTTCCTCTACTCCTCTTGTTATCAACTTATGCCTACGCGCAGCCTTTTCCTCGACCTGCAATTGTAAATGCATACTGTTGTCAGTGTTATTACTACACTGTCCTTTCGTCCAAGTAGCATCATTGAGAAAACATTGCTACCGAACTATCATCTGGCAATAATGTCGTTTATGAGCCGAGTGTGCTTTCTCTTCACACAGCTGCCGCCTACACAGCTCGCTCGTGCGCAACGATGAAGCTCTTGCTGATACTTCACTGCAGTATTGTAGGATCACAAAGGGCTGAGAGCGCGTGTTAAAGCATATATGCTATTTGACCGAAGACTTCCAACTTCTGCTAACTGAGGGTGGGAAATATCGGAGCATTTCTCCGATGGTAACCACATTCCCGAGGATCTCGTAGAGAATCGTGAGAGATACTGAACTGTGCTGTCCTATTTGAGAGGGTTTACAAAACAACGGACTGGTAGTGTAATAAAAGTGCACTAGGAGTGCAGCTATCGAGTGGAGCCTAAGGCCCTGTGTTATTTTATCCGCGCATCGAACAACCACAGCTGTTGCGGTCTCCAACGTGGTTATCTCGCCCACGAATTAGCCACTCGTGGCAGTTGTGGTACGCTGTTTTAAGCAGCCACTTTTGTTTAACCAACAGGAATATCTGTCCTAATTTGCGAGAATAAATGTGAAAATAAAATTTCAATTACAAGAAGATATGACACAGAACTAAACCCTAATGGTGTATTTCTGGATGTTCAACTGAGGGGTTTTTTCATTTTACGCACAGTATTCCGGCGAAAGACCCAGCCGTCTTCTACAGGTGCTGCGAGTTATGCTGTAATGTGTACTCGCCCTCTACACACCAACCAGACTGATTGTTGATCTTTCGCCGCTGTTCATAGCTGGGTTCTCCTCTACATCTCACCGAGCGAGGTGGCGCAGTGGTTAGACACCGGACTCGCATTCGGGAGGACGACGGTTCAATCCCGCGTCCGGCCATCCTGATTTAGGTTTTCCGTGATTTCCCTAAATCGCTCCAGGCAAATGCCGGGATGGTTCCTCTCAAAGGGCACGGCCGACTTCCTTCCCCGTCCTTCCCTAAACCGATGAGACCGATGACCTCGCTGTCTGGTCTCCTTCCCCAAAACAACCAACCAACCTCTACATCTGCCACATCAAAATCCATACACCACAAGCCGTCACGCTCTGTGTCACGAGGGATACCCCCCCTTCTGTAACATCCTGACGTCCCCGCCCTCCCCCAAATACCTGTCGCAGTTACTAAATGAAACCGTAATGGAACATGTTGCGTTTATTTCCATCTCCCCTATTTTTCGTATCAGTCCGATCTAGTATGGATATCATTCTGACTACAAAAAATTCCAGTATTTGTTGAACGAGTATTTTTAAGCTACTTCCTTTGTTTATTTAACTGCATTTCCTCAGGATTCCTCTAGTCAATCTCTGCAGGAATCTACCTCCCTCCTATTAATTTTATGAGTTCACTCTGTCATATCGTTCAACACTTATATTCCTAAATATTTTGTGGAACTAACTGACTCTATTGATTGTTGTATGATTTTGTAATAGTACATCAAAGGACTCTGTGTGCCCATGAATTGGCAATACATTGAAATTCGTATATTTTGAGGGTCAGCTGCCACTCTCTGCACCAAGCGTGGTCCATCTGCAGGTCTTCCTGCATTTCGCAATAATTTTCGTCCCTAGCGACTTCTCTGTATACAACAACATCATCGAGGCATGGGGGGGAGGGGAGGGGGTGTCTATAAAAGACCGATCGAGGTGGCACAGTGGCTAGCACAATGGAATCGCATTCGGGAGGACAATGGTTCAAAACCGCGTCCAGCCACCTTGAATAGGTTTCGTGATTTCCCTAAATCACTTCAGACAAATGCTGGGATGGTTCCTTTGAAAGGCCACGGCCGATTTCTTTCCCTATCCTTCCCTAATCCAAGATTGTACTCCGTCTCTAATGACCTCGCTGTCGACGGGACGTTAACCACCAATCGCCCCATCTTCCTTCTATAAAAGCATCCGATGACCATGTTGGAACCTGCTTGAACACTTGTCCTCACCCAAATTATTTCGCATTCGGAATCCTTAAAAATCCCACCATATATTATCGCCACGTTTACGGTTGTAAACACACCTCCACCATCAGCGCTCAAACTGTCTTTGCGATATGCATTCGAATCGAAATTGGGCTTTTCATTGCTACTCACACCTGGTGTCACCCAGCTTCCTGTCCCTAGTATTATGTGAACCTCGTTACCGTTTATAAGCGAAATGAGTTTCGGTAACCATCCATAGATGCCACTGCAGATAACTGACGCTATATTTACATTTGATATGACACATGCTATTCCTGTCTCGAAAGGCATGCCAACGGGACTGTGGTGGTATTTCTCTAACCTAAGAAACCAACATGTGTGAGAGACACGTACCCGCTAGCCTAATAGCCGCTTCCTGCGTGTAGTGCATTTCTCCACTATTAAGCGGAACGTTCTCCGCCCAGTAGTGCAGTCGAGAAATTTGCATCCGATATGACGCAGAATCGTCAGAGCCTCTAGTTTAGACTTTCACAATGCTCCCAACCAGAGGATCACGATCGGTTCTGGAAACGATGCTACAAAAGGAGAGCTCTGCTTCCACCCCACAGGACAATCTAGGTGTTTTCTCCAGATCAGCCTGTAGGAACCGAGGATGGCCTCTGATCCCAGGGGATAAGCGTGATTCGTGACTGCATGAGCAACAATTTGTAGCTCTGTAGGCAAATCCTCCTCCACATCTAGGACGAGGATCCCTGGAAAGCAAAGAGCCCGTTACTTTTCCTGAGCGGCCCCATCACCAGCGTGACACAGGAGCTCCAAATGACAAGCAGTCCCATCCTCTGCGTTCGTCTGGAGTCTCAACAGGCGTGTTGGTTCTGACGAACTTTCAGCAGCAGCAGGCTATACCTCGAACCTATTCTTAAGATGTGAGGGGCAGATGTGCCACTGGTATCCACTGTCGCCTTCCACCTAGAGATTCTGTACCTCGTCACTGTTCACCAAACACCGTCAGGTAGGTGTCGATCGGTCGGGACTTGTGGATCTGAAGACGCAGCAGCATCTAGGATCTCAGACAGTAGAGTACTGCAGGCTCCCCAGGTACCAAAGTAATCGTCTCAAATGCCCCAACGTTATACCACCTCAGGTCACCAGCCGAAGCCTGTCGACCATGGCCAACACAGTTTCCAACTGCTGCGTACTCCTCAAGCCCACTAAGTCCTTTGATGCTTGTTTATCTGGTATATTGGGAAACGTGAATTCTTTCCGAATTTCTCACTGTGGGCCGTGGGAAACAATAATGCATTATAAGCTAAATAACGGATGATGGTGGGAAAAGACAGGAAATAACCTATAGACTTACAATGACATGAAAGGCGTTAATGAAGAAGTGAAGTGTTTGAACATCGAATGTAAATTTAAGTGTCAGAAAGCCTATTCTGGAGAGATTTGTGTCGAGTATAGTCTTACACGCAAGTGAAACCCTGATGACAAGCAGCTCAGAATACAAATTTTTGAAATGTGGTCCCTCAGAAGTACGCTGAAAACTACATCAGTAGATCGAATACCTGATGAGGATGTGCTGATTCGAAATGGAGAAAAATGTACGGCACATCTGGACTAAAGGAAGAGGTCACTTGATAGGTAACAACAAAACGTCAATTTGGTAACGGAGGGCAGTGGCGGAGGGCACTGGCGGAGTGGGGTAATAAGTGGTAGAGGGAGACCAGGGCTTGAATATTGTAAGTAGTTTCAAATGGATGTGGGTTGCTGTAGCTGCGGAGACTTGAAGAGGTATGCAGAGGATATGTTAACGTGGATAGCTGCACCGAAGCTGTTGCGACTGAAGACGACGACGACGATAACAACAACAAAGAAAATCTTGATATATGAAACAACAATATATCAAGGTAGGCAATTAACGAAAGTTTGATATAATTCTGTGCCTTCGGTAGTCATGATGTACAATGGAATTTCACTACCCGTATAGGTATAAATTCAAACTGCGCATAGCACAGAACATGAGTCAGAAATTTGCTGCACCTACCACTTTTCTCCAGGTGATGAAATTTATTCGCATTTATGTACTCTCAGAGATTATATCGTAAACTACTACCCCAGATGTTGATGTAACTCAGTGTAAATTATCTCAGTGTAAATTACAAAGAAGAGAGGGAAGTCGAATCAGCATTACCGCCAGTAACACACTTACCACCGCCTTACTAATAAACGGATCGTAATCATAGTTACAACACTGAAGAAAGAAAAGGGCCAATAGTACAGTCGGGGCCTGTACGTACATGTGAGCTTCGGCGTCGAGATCTTGTAGCTGGGATCTGCTACTGCCTTAACAGTGAACCGCTTCTTCTGCACACTTTCGAGCTTCGTTATGCCATACCTGCTCTTCAGCAGATGAAACAGGCTCTCTTCTCTTTCCGAGAGCTGCTACCATTTGCATAAAAATTTAAATAAATCTACATAAACTTTTACTCTCAAACCTGCATTAACATACGAGTGAAACTGTGATACTGGCTTCGAGAAAACAAAAGGAGAAATATCTCCGGTCTGATTTTGACAGCTGCGAATTTAGTAGGATCGCAGGATCGAATTTCCTTGTGTCACAGCCAACGAAATTGTTATTTTTTTTTTTTTGCAAACTTAATATGTTAGTTGTAAATTCACATGTAAAATTTTGAACAGTTCAGCAAAACAGTTCGTTTAATGAATGCCTAAAACGGATATCGTGGAACGACTAATTAAAATGAAGAATGTCGTCTGTCCAAAATTACTTTCACTGATTATTTCTGGAAAATTTATTGTGCCTATTACATTATTTTCAGCGCGCATGCTGTGTAAATAGCTATTTTTAATCGGGTGTGCATTGCGTTTTTGTTGGTTGAAGAGAACATTCATAAGATTTTCCCCGATGGAAAAGAAATAAAAACATTGACATCAACCTACATACGATAGTATACAATGAGTCTAAAAATTGAGCATTTGTCATACAACATAGTTCATAGTAGACGAGAAAGTGGAATTATGGATTGGCTCGTAAATGAAGAGGTTCGGTTTTGAGACGACACATTGTTCTGCGATATGTTACATGTCTAATTTTTGGTTAATTAATAATTTGCCTCCATTCGCAAGGAAGTACATCAAGGCCGTACCAGACATTCCATTAGCCATCTGTGGTCGACGGCTGCTCATGTTTGAACGTTGTTGCTGCTGTACTGTTAATGAAACTTACGTGAATTTTTTTCTGTTAGTTACTTAAACTATTTCAATCTAGGTCTTGAACTAACTCCGAATCAGATACCGATCGACAAGACTGTCTTTACAAGCAGTTCAAAGAACCAGGGACGATAGTTTGCAAATAGAATTTATGGAGAAACTGCCAAAGGAAATTTCCATAATGACGACTGCACTATCACGAAGTACTGGACTCCAGATCTACGGTCATACTCCTTAAATATTTTCATCTAGGGCATAAAACCCAATCGCTAGTCTACGAGATATTAGCATAAGTGAACCAATTAGAAAGGAAAGGTTGGGTGTCTTCAACGTAACTAAATCGCTGACACTTTTGCTTATGGATGCGGTGATTATACACATGATGTAGTGAAGCATCTATGATCGGTTTACAAGAAGATCATTCGGGACGAGTAGGACAAAGAATGGTACGAGTCTCAAACAACCAAAAGAAAATACTACGCCGAAATAGCACCAGTACTACCAACCAGACCTTAGTACCATAGACTCTGGCGTACACGTTTCGTCACAGTATCGCGATTTAAGTTCAACCACCGACACTTTGTACAGCTCTTGCTCCACATAACCCTAGCACCATCTCCACATTGTGATCACAGCGAAATGGTAGCCACAAATTGCATGTTTTTTAGTACATCAATTAGTGGGACTTCTCGTCAAAATTGCTAAGGAATGTCGTAAGATAAATCAGTTAACGAAATTTGAGACCATATTATTAGCTACTACAGTCTTTGCAGTGTATAAAGAACGAAATTTCATGCTAATGCAAACGGAAAGAGAGACATGAGCTAACTGAGGTAAACTAAGCAAATTTGCGGAAATTCAGTAAGTTATATAAAGATACTTTTGTTTCTGTTTTCATATCATCATTAACGGCTGTTTTACCGATTTGGTTTGTTCACTATAAAAGTTGTACGTAATTCTGATTGATTTGTTTGGATGATGGCATGGAGTACACTTAAAGACCAATAAAATGTTGGACGGATTGTTCACTCAGATATCCCAGCTCTTTTTGAATAGTGTCACCGAGTGAACAGACATATTGTTCAAGAAGTGCATACTATGAAATGGCTTGGAATACATGAGATGTTAGAGATACTTTTGTATCGAAACGAAAGATTCTGATTCAAATATCAGCTGTACGCACAGCAGTACTTTGTTGTAATAGCCGTCTACTCTGGAAAACATTTGCACAACGCTGCCGAACGGTATTAAGTAAGTTTGCATGCATCAGTACGTACCGTGTAATGAGTTTAGATAACTAGACCACTAAAATTATCACACACTTCCAAGTGTGAATTGCCTATCTAATGGCTATCAGGGATGGTAGAAATCAGATTTAAAAGCATTTCGAAACTTTTTCTACTTGATATCTCCCAAAAAATAAAGAAAGAAGAAAAGTTTATCGCTTACAGTATCCCTGCTATCTATTCAAAAGAACTACAAAATCAGGTGCGCAACATATTTTTGAGAGAGAATCTACGTACATCGCTTAAGGTTCTACGACACACACTAAAGAGATATGACGCCACATACAGTGGGCTGCGTAAAAAAATAGCTTTACATAAAACGGAGTCAGTACTCGTCCAGCGTTTGGTACTGAGAGCATTTAGCGACTTCTTTCAAACTTTACACACGATTTCAAACATTTTCTAAACTATGTCTCGCTAGCAGCCCCACAAAATAGCGAAAATAAAGAATGTTATCAGTTACTAAGTGTTCTTTGCTAACGCGGTAAATCTTCAGCATCAAGGAGGACGTTTTAATTTATTACAATTTGGTTTTGAATTTTCATTAGTATATGGGCTAGTAAACAGAATTAGTACACAATATTTTTTATTTTATTTATTGATTCACCCTGCTCTGATTAGGCCATCAGGCCCTCTCTTATATCGGGCTAGGTTTTCACATGTACGGTAGCGTCTGTTACCTTCTGTACATCATAGTTACGTAAGAAATAACAATTTTAATATGACAAGCAATATTAAAATGATTTTATTCGCTGAAGTAGTATTGCAAGAAAATTATACTGGGTAGGAAGTAATAAAGCTAATACTTGCAGTTCTTGTACTACTGCAGCTGGTGCTACCAATAGTGAGAATAGCATTACTAATAATAATACCAACAATAATAATAAAATGACAATGATAACAATGATAATAGTGACAGTTATAAGAACAATTTTAAGTGTAAAAATAGATGTTTTCTGGTTTAATGAGTTCTGGGGAAATGAAATTTAAGTAGACTGTATCGGCTAAGATTACTGCGAAACGAGCAATATCAGATTGGAAAGCGAGAGTAACGGGTGCGTACAGCGACAGTGGCAATCCTTATTGTTGCTTCAGTAGATACGTCATTAACTGTCTTCTGAAGCTGGAGATGTTATTCAGTTCTCTAATACGATGCGGGAGGTTATTCCACAGTCGGATTTTACTACTGAGAAAGACTTCGATAAGGTAGCTGAATGATGGAAAGGGACAGAATGGTTTTTGCACTGATGGGAGTGAGTGTTTCTGCCATGTCGTTCACACAACAGCAGTCTGGGTAGCTAAGCTTATTATGGTGAAATATGATGAAAGAGTCGAAAGTCACAAATATAAGGGACATAGGCATCCATAACTAGTTCCAGATGCCTTGAGTTTTCCTGAGAAAGTCTTTCATGGCTAACATCATAGTAATCAATAACTGGAAGTGTAAGTGTTTGTACAAGTTTCCGTTTCAGGTCAAGAAGCCATGTAGAGATGCTGATGCATTCTTGCACACTGAAATTACGTGCTCATTCCAATTTATATTTTCAGCTATTATCACTCTTACACCCTTTGCTGAAGGAGAAAGTTGGCATTTGTACCATTTAGGGTTAAAGATGATAGGGAGTCCCGATATTTCGGGCTAATGAGCCTAGAATGATCAACCAGTAGCGCTTCTGTTTCGAGTGTTTTGAGCTTTATCCTTTATCGTGCGTCCTTTATGACAGTGAACACAGGTCGGTATTGAGATTCTCGATAGCTGTCTTCAGGTTTATTGGTTTCGCACTTGGATACAACTGGACACCATCAGCGTAAATGTGATATTTGCTGTAAGACAACTCTGATGGAACATCAACTACGTACAATCAAAAGACCGCAGGACCTAACACCAAACCCTGGGGGACGCCTGATGCGACCAGCCTCCATTGTAAGTTTACAGTGCCAGTCACGACACATTGAGATATCGAATACCAACGAAACCAATGCATTGCTCTTGGCGAGAAATTTATTGTGCTAGGTTTGACAATTAAAATGTAATAGCCGACAGTGTCAAAGGCTGTGCTGAAGTCTAAAAGGCACATGGTAGTTGCCTCTCGTGCGTCTAAGGCAAGCTTCAGGTCATATGTGCTACTTAACGGCAGATATTTAATAGAAAAACCCATTTATAACGCAGTAAAATGCACGAAGCTGTTTTATACATGGGAGCTCGATTTCCTAAATAATCAAGTTGGAGGGGGGCGGGTGGGGGAGGGGGGAGTGGCGGGGCGTTACTGGAGGTAAATATTGAACTACAGCAGTCTATGTTTTCTGTATTCCTACCCTGCGAAAATGCCTTTGAAGGACCAGCCGGATCTACCTTTGTATACTACAGAACATCACCTGTAGTACATGCCGAAATACTGATCCCAGGTAACAACTAACGCCGAGTCATCTTTTGCAAGGGGCCTTTCTATAGGCTACACCTGTTTAAGTTGTCACTAATGGCAAAGGCAGAGCAATCAGAACTAAATCTGACAATATACGCCTAAAATAGCAACTGCAAAATCGTTTTCCTTTTAGTACACAAGACAAAATCTCTTCACCAGATTCCCTGAAGTAAAGAAGTCCTATCCTCATAAATCCCCATACTCTGCAGGAGCATTTGAAGTGCATGGCAGAGAGTACTTCCCGTTGCATAGTCTGGTGGCTTCTTTCCATTCCATTCAAGTGGGGAGCCTGATACCAGTGACTGCTTACACACGTGCGCGCACGCTGTAGTTACTCTAACCTTGTCTACACGCTTCCTACCAGAGCGATACGAATGATGCTGAAGTACTGTATATTTCTAGATTCTTCACTTAATATTACGTCTTCAAACTTTGTAAGCAGGCTTTCCAGAGACAGAGTCTACCTTCAAGCTTCCGCTGTCCAGGTTTTTCAAGTTTTCCCTGGGACTCTCTTGTGAGGAAAACAAAGCTGTGACCATCTGTGCTGCCCTTCTTTGGATATGTTCAGTATCCACAGTTAGAATTATTACTTATGACTCGCACACACTTGAGCAATATCATTGGTCAACTGACGGCATTCTCCCTGTACCATACCAGCGAATTGATGTCAGCCGCTTTCTTTACTCATAAGTGAGCTCACGTGATAATTCAGTGTCACGTTCCCACGAATAGTTACATCCAGATATTTCTGCGAGCGCTGTCTTATGAGCTGACTGATGTCAATTGCGACTCATTGAGATGGTAGTCATTACATTCTAGGTTTTTTCCATTTTGTGAAATGCAGAATTTTACGTAGTTCTGCATACAGGGGGTGGATAAAAATATGAAAACCTCAGAAACATAACACTTTACCGTGCCTAATACAGTGTAGGAAAACCGTAGGCATTAAAAATAGCTTCCAGTCGTCGCGGAATGGATAAATACAGGCCCCTTTTGGTTTTCAAAGGAATCTTATCACCATCCCTCTTGCAAGATAATGGTAATTCAGGTAACGATGATGAAGGCTGACAGCAGTCAGCAGTCACGCACCCTTCTCTCCAAAGGAGACCACAAAGGCTCAATAGGACTGAGCTCTGACTATGGTGGCCAGGGGGACGACAAGACGCTTCGTACTCGTGCTCACATAACCAGTCTTGGACGATGCGAGCTGTATGAACACAGACTGTATTGTCTTTGAATACAAAATCACCAGTTACGAACAAATATTGTACCACAGCACGGACCAGATCAGTCAAAACGGTGACATAACCTTTGGTAGTAATGCGAACGGGTAACCATTGGGTTCACGGAATACCACGATACGGCTGGCCAAATCATTACTGAACCCCCGCCTTGTTTCACTGTTGATAGGTACACTCGGCTAGAAGATGGAAAGAAGACTCATCCGATCAAACGAATTTCTTCCATTGCTCTGTAGTCCTGGTGTTACATCGTCGGCAGCGCGGGCCTTATCATCACTGATCAGCAGCTCTGGAATTCCACCTCACCCTGCAATATTTCCTTCGTGTTGGTTCGGTGCCGACAGGATTTTCGAGTACAACATTCAGTTCTGCAGTGACCTCTGCAGCTTTCGTCCTCTTATTTCACGTCAGAATCCTCTTCAGTGACCGTAGTCACGGTCATTCAACATGCACTTTCATCAGCGTTGTGTCTTAGTGGATCATGTTTTCCGCTTTCCCTGTGTGCGGTATACATCTTCGACACGGTGCCTCTTGAAACCCTAAACACTACCTTGGCTTCGGAAGCACCCACCGTGCGAGCGCCAACCATTTGCCCACTTAGTTCCGACACAAAGCGCTCACAACACAGGCCACTGTCCTCACCACGAATGACGCTTGCAACTTATTGGGGACATTTCACTGTTGCCGTTCGTGGTCAAATACAACACCGCAACGTGCAGGCTTGACTAGCATCGCCATCATTGTTCAAGCATGCATTTTTCGCGGTATTTTCACATCTTTGTCTAACCGCTGCATAAAGCGAGCTGCCAATCTTCGCACCCCTAACAAGGAGAGCTCCACAACGGTGGGATAGACTTTTTGAAACAGTCTGCACGGTAATGTTGGTTAAGGTCCAAGGAATCACATCCTGCAACCACTCAATCTGATGGACCCTCGTTTGCGAGTAATGGATGAAAAAAAATAGTTTAAAAATAGTGTATTGGTACAGAGTGGTAGCATAGCGTAACGTTTTAAATACTAACTTAAGATGCCAGAGGCTGGTGGTTCGCATCTCGTCAGATACGTTGCTACTTTCTTATTTTTAAATCTCTACCGAAGTGACACCGATGATTATTTTTATTCAGTTAATTGGTTTACATGCAATTTCCACAAAGATTTAAAACTATACATTTTTCCAAGTATTTGACGAGATTCGACCCAACAATCCTTTGAATTTGAAGTCACTACCTTAACCACTACGCCACCCAAGCAAGCTGTAAATTAACAGTATTTATAAAGCTATACAGCATCACGCGAAATTCCGAAAATTTTTTCATAGATTACCTGCAAACTAGGTCCCACCATGACAACTGGCTGCATGGTGCGATTCTATGGAGCTTAATCTACAACAACCTACAAATTGTTTCAAATAATCGATCCCACCGCTGGGGACCTTACAAATATATAATTAAAATAATTGAAACTCCGCGATCGTTTCAATATCGTTTACTAGATGACCGGTTTCAGCACTCTGAAGGTGCCATCATCGGATCTGAAACGTGGATTAACATTTATAAAACCATATGGACATCATGTGCTGAAACGATATTGAAGCGATCGTGGCTTTTGAATTATTTTAAAAACAGAGGGATCGTCCCACGACACACCATGTTTTCACAGAAAAATATATAATTGGTTGTTTGTGCAACTTTCCTCAGACAGCAGCTCTTTATAGACAATTCCGTCATCTATAAACGTCTGTGGTCGTTATTAATACTGTCGACCAGGTTATTAACATACAATACGAACTGTAAGACACCCAGCAACTTCCTCGGCGAACGCCAGAAGTTACTTCTACATCTGTTGATGACTCTTGACCCAGGATAATATGACGCTTTTTCCTTACCACGATATACTCAGTTCTACCACAAATTCGTTAATAAGCGTTGATGTCGCTGATGATGTGCGGTAGTGCAGGACGGCGGATTGTACCGCACAAGAGCTGTTTCTATACTCTGGCGCTGCTCACAGCACCTGCCTAGCCCATATGGTGAGACCTATGCAGGAACAAGACTACTCACTCGATTCTGAGTCAAAAGAACAGTGCGTTGTGCGGTGGCAACAAGCTGTCTGTTCCTAACTGGGTTTCCAGGTGTTCGGTTTTGTACCCTACGGTTCGGTATTTCGGCCCGTGTTCAGTGATTGGTAACGAAGTGTGAGTTGTTTTGTCCATTTTGGTTAGTATGAGTGTTTCGGTACTCCCAGAATTCCAAACATATCATTATTTTATTTACTGAGTTACAAAAATACTGTAGAGTTATACAAGGTGTCCGTCCTATGCGCCGTCAGACGCTTTTTCTGTGGTGTTTCGGCAGATATTTGAAGTTTTGTTAATGCCACGTGTAGCTGCAGTATGGTGGTGGTGGTGGTTAGTGTTTAACGTCCCGTCGACAACGAGGTCATTAGAGACGGAGCGCAAGCTCGGGTTAGGGAAGGATTGGGAAGGAAATCGGTCGTGCCCTTTCAAAGGAACCATCCCGGCATTTGCCTGAAACGATTTAGGGAAACCACGGAAAACCTAAATCAGGATGGCCGGAGAGGGGATTGAACCGTCGTCCTCCCGGCTGCAGTATGCCCAAACTAGTTCTGCTCAGCGTCTTTCATTCGTCGTCCATTGTGATGGAAAACGTCGGTTTGTTTCCTATTAAAAACAAAATGATTTTTAAAGTAGAATTTTAAGTGCACATTCGACTGAGCGGTCCAAAATTAATCTAGTGCGATATTCGTTTTATCTATATGTAGTAAAAGGGACAGAAAAGACTGTGAAAAACCTGAGCAGCTTTTCTGCAAGGTTGTCGCAGCCAGCGCGAACCAGGACGTTGCCGTCACTGCTGGGGTATTTGTTATTGTTAGCGTTTTACTATCCCTGTTAATACACATCAATAAAACGCACTACATTAATTTGATACCGTTCTGTCGAATGTGCACTTAAAATTCCGATTTGAAAATCATTTACTTTTTAATGGGAAACAAACCGACGCATTCCCGCTGCCGTGGGCGTCGCGTGAAAGACGCCCTGAGCAGAATTTTTTAACAATATTTGTTTCGCGTGACTCTAGTTAGATTTCACGAAACCGAAATTCCACATATCTGCCAAAACACCACAGAAAATGCGCCCGACAAGCCATGGAAGAGACGCCTTGTGTAGGATTATAGTCACATTAAAAGAGGATATTGACTCACACAAGAACTACTGTTTCTTTGGAGCGAAAGATATATTAAAACATTCAACAGCCTCAACACACACACAAAACTAGGTGAAATTATACCAAATAAATTCAAGAATGAAACTGTCATAGCCTACCAAACAGCGAAAGATTATCGTAAAAAGGTGATCTGATTGAGGAAACTCTCCTTTTAAGATATTCAATTACGTGGATGAAGAAAAAGTAATTCCTACGTATGAAGAATATGTACAAGCTCAAATGTTGTGCGTACTGAGGAAGGCATTGGTATTGGTAGTTTATACGAAGAAGTCTGTAAAGTAAATAACAATTACAAATTCCAGCTTCTACTTTCACATGTTTTCTGTCGTGGAAAACATTTTTACAGGGAAAAGAATAGCCTAACAAAATTATCAAAGAGATAATGGTAGTTTCATGCAGAAATGCCTGTGTCGAATCACTCTCCAGCCACATATAACACCCAAGCTTTGACGCTAGAAACAAGCTCAATGCGAATATGGTAAAAGAAGAATTATGCATTCTTTATAATTTGAAGATTTCAAAAAAGTTCCAAAAATTAAAGGTAACAATGACGATTTAAATGATGTAAACTGCACCCTTACTTACGTTTTTATGCTTAGTCACAACGCATTTCGAGAATTTATTGCAATTTTCAAGTGCAAGTGTGCTTTGTTTACATCAATATCTTTGGCGATATTTTCATGTGTGATTTTCTGCCCCTCTTTCGTCTTTTAGAAGTTAGGCTGCAATCGGAAAATCGGACCATAAAAAACTTTGAATGTTTTAAATGCTAGCGTCAGAAATGACATTTTTGTTTGACTACTTACAGGTATTAGTCGTCCTGCGTTGCACACAATATCACACCCAATGAAATCACCAATTACGCTGTTTGTTTACAAGACGTGCTGTAAAGATATTACGACACGTGCTATATTCTGCATAACGAAGGAGGCACATTAGTCAAACAAAAATACCATTTCTAACATTCTAACAGCGTTTAAAAATACCCAAAGTTTCGTTTTGTTCTTTTTTCCGACTGCAGTCTACTGTGTCGTCCGAACGAGACACAGCCAGGGCAAAAGCACCACAGGCGCAAAGACGAAAGCTGGTGTCAGTGTCATAGAGACTTTCCACTTGCGCTAGTTCCACCAGCACCACGGCGGCGCTGAGGATGAAGATATCGAATTCGCCTCGGTCAGTTGCCGGGCGAGTACAATCCGCCAATGACCGGATGACAACGGACAGAAGCCTACTCGGAAGATAGAAGAGCAGCTCTCGCCCACTTGGTTATAGACCACCGTCCAGAGTTGACTCAGACAGGGAGCGTCGTTTAGTGAACTCTTCGAGGTGAACAGTTGTTGTAGATTGCATTTGCTATGTACTGTGAAGTCTACCTACGATTATTTGCACTTAGATATTGAGGGCGTTTATTGTGCAGTGTTGCAAACTTCATTTTTGAAGAGTTACAAAAATAAATAAACTTTTTTAACTCATTTGTGTGACTTTGCTAAGGGGGTTAGTCAAATGAAAACCTTAAATATTTTTTTAAATTTTATTTATTGTGCAGAAGAGGTACAAAGCTGTTTCACTTTTCAACATAATCTTCCCCACGCTCAATGCAAGTCCTCCAGCGCTTACAAAGTGCATAAATTCGTTTAGAAAAAAATTCTTTTGGTAGTCCGCGCAACCACTCATGCATCGCGTGCCGTACCTCTTCATCAGAACGGAACTTCTTTCCTCCCATTGCGTCTTTGAGTGATCCAAAAATATGGAAAGGTCTGGTGAGTATGGTGGATGAGGAAGACACTCAAAATGCAGGTCTTTGATTTTTGCAACTGTTGTACGGGCAGTGTGGGACTTTGCATTGTCATCTTGCAAAAGGACATCTGCTGACAGCAATCCACGTCGCTTTGATTTGATTTCAGGCCACAGATGATTTTTTAGGAGATCTATGTATCATGCACTGGTGTCAGTGGTCCCTCTAGGCATGTAATGCTCCAAAATGACGCCTTTTTCGTCCCAAAAGAGAGTCAGCATAACCTTCCCTGCTGATGGTTCTGTTCGAAACTTCTTTGGTGTTGGTGATGAGGAATGGCGCCATTCCTTGCTGGCTCTCTTCGTTTCCAGTTGGTGGAAGTGAACCCAGGTTTCGTCCCCAGTAACGATTCTTGCAAGGAAGCCATCACCTTCTCGTTCAGAGCGCCGAAGAAGTTCTTCACAAGCATCAACACGTCGTTCTCTCATTTCAGGAGTCAGCTGCCATGGCACCCGTCTTGCAACGACTTTGTGAAACTGGAACACATCATCCACAATGTGGTGTGCTGACCCATGACTAATCTGTAAACATGCTACAATGTCATTCAGTGTCACTCGGCGGTTTTCCTTCACTTTGGCAACTGCTGCAATGTTCTGTGGAGTCACAACTCGTTGTGCCTGACCTGGACGAGGAGCATCTTCCACTGAAGTCACGCCATTTGCGAACTTCCTACTCTATTTGTAGACTTGCTGCTGTGACAAACATGCATCACCGTACTGAACCATCATTCGTCGATGAATTTCAATAGGTTTCAAACCTTCACTAAGCAAAAACCGAATAACAGAACGCCGTTCTTCCCTGGTGCAAGTCGCAAGTGGGGCGGCTATCTTTATACTGATACTGCGACGGTATGTGTGCATCTGCACTATGCTGCCACCTACAGGACATTTTGCACGCTGTTTGTAGCACGCTTACCAACTTACAGGACAACGGCGCGAAATTTCGATTTGTTATTACAAATTTAAGGTTTTCATTTGACTCACCCTCGCACTAATTTGTTGGAGTGTTGTAGAACCTTCGTTCTCCTATCCTGTTACGTGAACTTGGGGCATAGCTGCGTAATAGTGGCAGGGAGAAATAGTGTTAACGGTGCACTGCACCGGAAGCCGTTCCACGAACTCGCAAACTCGACCTGCCGTAACATCGGCGGCAACTCGGCCTCCACAGCCGTAGCGACGAAGCCTTTACAAAACTGGAGACGAGAGTTTACAGAACAGTCTAACTTCAAAACAACACTAGAGAGGAAGAAAACCACCCATATAAACATTATCGAACATATTCATGTAAACGAATACACAAATGCACTTGAAAATGAGAATCAGTTCTCGAAACGAGTTGTGCTAAGCAGCAAGAAATAAGTAAATGGCGCAGTTTTCATTATTTAAATCATGAATGACACAATTGCAGGCTTTCCTGAATCATTCAGTACCATAAACAAAACTAAAATAATTCTCGATGTTTACTGTTTTATTGTGTTAACCCTGAGGCCTCAACTCAGAAAATTCTTTCGCCAGAAAACGTTCGGTAGTTTTATTCGGCAACCCTTGTTCCTAAGGTATCAGCGCACGAGCCTAAATTTGAAGTTTTGTGTTTTGTTTGCAAATAATTATATTACATTTTTAGTATATCTTCAGCTACATATTACTCTCGATATTGTAAGCTGTAACAGTGTCTAATCCCAGTAATAACAATGGCAATGCGAAACTAGAAAAGCATTAGGTTCTTGTTTATCGGACGAAGCAATGTCGAATCGTGCCGGGCGAAACGGATAGCATAAAAAAGTTTTACCTTTTTTTTTCCTTTAACAGGCAAAGATGAGGATGTCAGAACATATATGTAATAAAAATGACACGAAGGAAGCTTTAGCAAAATCCCGACTATATGAATTGGCATTCAGGGAGGTGAATGACAAATATTTATTTCCAAGAAGTACATTATGTGAGAGACTTAAAGTCGTACAGGAAGAATTTTGCTAAGCAGGCCTTTGAATAGAGATAAGCTCTTAAATCTAGTGTATGAGTACTCTGAGCAACTGAAAATAAAGCATCAGTTTGTTAAAGCAGAAATGAAAAGGTAGTAAGGATTTTTATTGCGATTTTAAGAAATGCTGATGATAGCTGAATCCACGCGTTTCAAGCCGGTAGTAGGTTTCAGTAAGGAACAGGTTGACAGATTATTTGACAAACCAGCTAGCCTGAGGTACAAGGTCAAGGTTATAGCCGTTTACGACCCAATCAATTTTTTTTCAGTAGAAATTAGTTCTTCACATTTTACAATTTTCGGACGGAAAAACATTTAAAAAATCAATAAACGCATATTCCTTTGACATCAAGTTTTATGATTCTGTTAAGTATCGTACGATTAGTCCAAAGAATATTCCAACACAATCTTCAGAAAAATAAAATGATTCAGAAAACGTTACGTGTCCGATACCATTCGACCTTCCTCTACGGAGTCAATAATTTTCGGAAGTTAGCTAATGTTGCATAAATCTGATTGCCTTTATCCACGTCGATGAGAATGTCACATGAGGAGGAAATGAGGGTGGGAGTAGGGGAGAGAAAATGTTGTTACCATAGCTCTTGTAGTATTGGAGAACTTTCATTCAAACTATATTATTTACAATCTGGGAAAATAGACACCCGTAACACCATTAGGAGTGGTGGTGTAAACGGCGAGGGGGTTGCTGGTGAAAACAAGTTTTGTTGATAAGTTGTTTTCAGTGTCGCTAGATCGATGTTGCGACTGTACCTAACGGCTACTGTTGTTCTAGACAGAAAAACATATGAGCTATCCCGTTGCATCTTTACCTGTGATTATTCGTGCTTGGGCTATGCATGGCTCTGTTTAAAAAGAACAGCTCGATGTGGTCATAGGGTCAAGCCGAGCACGTCTCCTTTCATGCTCCACAGCTAATTCGTTGCAGGTAATATCCTGTAGCTGTGACCCTGCAGTCAAATAGTCTATGCATTGGCTAGGATAATGAGTTAAAAAATTAAATGAATAATTTAATAACATGGGTTCTATTCTAGCGTTTGTAATTGATATAGACGACAGAGAATTATGTGAATAAAATTCATTCAAGAAACGACATTTCAAATTAAAAGCAAATGGGCCTACGACATTTAGTTAAAAAAATACTCTTATCAAATGTAATAAAGTTACACTGAGATCATTACAACGATGGTAACAAAATCCTCAAATAGTCATCAAAGATATGCGAAAACTAAGTTCAACGCGTAATCAAAGTACATGAAATTTTCGCAAGCTCCATACACAGTTCAAGATGAAGATTTGCAAATTAACTCGCATGATACTGAGAATAGTAACTGAGACTCTATCCTCAGTTCAATAATACCATTTGAAAAAGTTTGCTCCGCACTCCGGAGCACATACAGACGTGACGAGAAATAAACTCCTTTCAGAAGTAAAAGTACGATAACGGCCATTTACCACCCACAATCATTCACATACAATATCGAATACCACTGTTACTACAGGCAGGCCTGCCTCCTTTCAGAACTGGCGTGAAAGTGCCCAGAATCACTCCCATGACCTCGTCACTCGAAAAGTTCCAGTCTCCACTTGACTCTCGTACTGTTCTGCTGCTTTCTGCTTTTCTATTGGCTGACCGCTGTCCGTATCAAAAAATACATTATTCTTACGTTCTACAGACATCATCTGACTCCACTTGACTACTTCCCAGACCAAAAACTACATCACAACACTATTTAAACAAATAGTTGTTATGAACATTCGGTCACATTCAGACCATTCACGATAAATATAAATTTAGGTTTTTCCATAAATCTATAAGTCCATATTCTTCCACACTTGCGCCCATGATAAAAGGCAACAGATTGTCATTAAATATTGTTTAAACAATTATTTAGGCCAGCTTCTCAGAATTGTCTTTTGGCACTCTCCTACAAAGATGGTGTCAGCTAACACATGCGATGGACCACTTCTTAAATTTCCATGATTTTTTTTATTGTCAGTTATAATTTATATTTAAATACAGTTACTCGGAAAATAGTAGACTGTTCATTGAACAAAAACTGAAGGATGGCAAAGTATGAGATATTCATGCTGCACTCATTTGCTGTGTAATTGTTGAGAATACGATTTTCTGACAGAAATAAAAAACGTACAAAATCGAAAAATAAAATAGATACAGGTACATAGCTTCCAGAGAAGATAGCTATTGTGCAATGCTATCATCTGGTGTATCATATGTTGAAATCACAAGAAGCGTTTAATAGTTATTACTTCTGATGTTCATTGTTACATGCTTATCCATTGTGAGATACTAATTTCTGTAGTAGACGCGAGAGGTCCCGAGTTCGAGTCTCGTTCCGGCACATAGCTTAATCTGGAAATAAGTTTCATTAACTTCTGTAGTTTTGAAGATATTCAAAATACTGTTTTACACTGGATGCACCTCATGTATATGAGTTCGCCAGTGCCTTCGAAATTTCATTATTACTTGACTATAATTAATGTCTAGTTTCAAAGAACTGTAACCTAGTCATCTTTAAGATTGTCTCACACTTCACCGTTCCTTGGCGTACAGTCTTTCCTCTTAAGTGACCGAACATCAACAAAATTCCCCATACCATGGTTTACCCTCATCCAGCCACACTAATCATCATTGTATCTGGCTCACCTAACCGGAAAGTCATCTAGCCAGGCTGATCATGGAGTGCCTGAGCCGTGGGCCTGTTAGCGTTCAGCCATAAAATAAATTCATCTTACCTTGCACTACTTCACAGCGACCAAATCGCTCGTCTACGTACGCGTTAAGTTACAATGTATAGCCAAAAAATCGACAGTTGATAATCGTTTTTTGAGTATGAACGAATACATCCAGTGTTTAAATTGGTAATGACAGATTGCAATGTAATAATGTAATCAATAAATAAAAGGTAAATAAAAAATAACTCTCCCGATGGGTATGTTTACTCAAGAATTTGTTGTTCTACTCTGAGGGGAAACTGAAAGTAGTAGTATTTTACGCGGTGAAGTCGAACTCAGCCAACAGAGGAAACTGTTCACGCATATTCTCTGAGCATTATGGTGCAAATGACTCGTGATCTGCGGCTGCCCAATTGTAACAGCACAGATATCGATTACATAACTATGTATCGAATTTCATCCTTACGCACCCCTCTGGACCAAAGATCTCAGTTGACGTGGGGTTGCCCCTTTGGTGAACTCTTACTCTGAGTAGATATCGGCCATCTCTTCATCGGCAAACCCACTCCTACTGTTGTGCATCACTGTTAACAAACAGCTGGCACTAACGGAAAAACAAACCCAAGACAGAACCGAGCAGTACCAAATGAAAGAGTATGGGCGAAGAGTAAAGCGGGCGTTAGTGTTGTAAACAAGAAATGTCGTGAGTGAATGGAACAAATTGAAAGTCCTCTTCTTACGTTAACCTAGGAGTTCAGAAGAGACTGTGACCCTATTTTTATACCTCGAAATATTACACCTTTATATCAAATTTGATCCACATGAAAGTAAACACCTTTACTTAAGAACCGCCAGGCGCAATAAAATAAGGAGGATTAACCACTGTTAACCAAGATAAAACTGAAATTAGAATCCTCACTGTTGACGTCATTTATTTACTATGTATGCAAAGAAATAGTATGTCGAAGATGAATTCGAGCAACGTAAATGCTATTGCCATCTCTGCCACAGTAATCTGAAAATATGGTAGCAGAAGTTATCTCAATGTCTTCGCCATAGCTCGCACGTGTGCTGAAGTTCTACAGCGGAACATTCCTACCTTCATAGCCGAACATTCCGATTAATAAATCTGCAATCTCCTCTTAAGGCAGACATTCACTTAAACAATGAGTAAAATTAAAATGAATGTGGTACCGTTTTGGGAAATGGTTCTTCCCTTAACAAAAAATAGGTACGGCAATAGTGTAACAGCCGATTAAACGAAGACGCGAGGTAATAGATAATTAGTTTTTTAAACATTTCGACTAAAGTCAAACATAATACAATGAACATTGTTTGAATGTAGAACAACGTACTTCATGTATAAATACAATGCAACGGACCCCGTGACTTAACATTGCCATCGTATACAGCAGATAAGACAAAATCGCAGAATATTGTTCTCTGGGGTACCCACCGCTGTGATAGTGATCCGTTTCAACTAATAAAACCGCAACAGCCGCCAGAGAATAAATCAGATTCTGGCAGCGGTTGCGGTTTTATTAGTCGAAATATCGTTAATAATTAATGAAACGCTGCTTTACGAGGAAAAGAGCGTTGAGATGATTCGCTTGAAACCTCGGGGACTGAATGAAAAATGGAGATTAGTCCCAGCGTGTTTACTGACGTTGGAAATGCAACCAAAATCCTAACATTATCCACATTAAAGAGGACTGCTAAATGCATCACTGACCGAATCTAATTCTCCCTGATCCGAAAAAAGCATGTGATGCGCAATCACGTACATGCATGTGCAATTGCGGAATACCAGTCACAATCTCGGCATAATCCAGAACGAAGTAGAATGAATGCATCCATTTCAATAACACAGGAGAAAGTGTCTATATGTGGAAGCAAATCAGCAAGTAAATCGTCACGGCAGAAGAAAGAAGAACGGAGTGGCTTTGTGTGAGTGGGCACTACGCCTCCCAAAAAGAATCCTCCAGCGAAGTATTCCTACAGTCCGGCTCCTGTGAATGCTCACACAAATCGTCATCTTAATATTTTCTCCCAGAGATGTACTGCTCTGGTAGACAGATGGATGACTGTAGACCTTTGACCTCGTCCGTGGAGCACAAGATTACTGTTTGTAATCAAGTTCTCTGTTAAATAAAGGTTTGTTCTTAAGTTATGTATTGGATGCAATCCAAACTCTGTCTTCCTCTACAGCTTCTTATTCTCTACAGCTCCCTGAAATATAGGTGATGCAAGGTACCCCCTGATACACATGCTATATTATCCTGACTTCCTTTTTGTCAAACTGTTACTTCCTGGCAGATTAAAACTGTGTGACACACCGGGACTCGAACTCGAGGCTTTTGCCTTTCGCGGGCAAGTGCTGTGAGGACGAGTCGTGAGTCGTGCTTGGGTAGCTCAGTTGGTAGAGCACTTGTCAGCGAAAGGCAACGGTCTCGAGATCGAGTCTCGGTCTGGTGCACAGTTTTAATCTGCCAGGAAGTTTCATATCAGCGCAAACTGCATAGCAGAGTGAAAATATCTCACTGTTTATATGTTTGTCCCCACGCCACTTCCGTGGAGGACCACCTCATTCTTTATCTTCTTAGTCCACCTAATTTTCAACATGCTTCCATAGCATCACATCCTAAACAGTTTGTTCTCTTGTTTTCCTTTTTTCCCCACAGTCCATGATTCACTAAACTGGTGTGCCTAAGTATACATACTCGGGAATTTCTTCTGCAGAGTAAGATCGAGGTTTCATACTTACAGATTCCTTTGGCCAGAAATGTCCTGTTCGCCTGTATTAGTCTGCTCCTCATATCCTCCTTACTTCGCCCGTCTTGTGTTATTTTACTTCCTTGGGTAACTGAACAGCTTTACTTAGTCTACTTCGTGGAACTGGAATTTGATGTTAAGTATATTGCTAATCTCGTTTCCTCATTTTCACCGAGGATCCCAATATAACCGCGTATTTTTTCTTTTTTAATTTTATTCCCATTCCTGAAACTCTCTTATTTCCGTCATCAATGCATAGAATGAACAGTAATGTCGAATCCCTAATCCCTCTCTTACATCCTTTCTAGTTCTTGGTCTTGCATTCTTACGTACCTCTCTTGGTTCTCGTATGTATACGGTGTAACAGGTATGAGTACAAATATTTTTATACATAGTACCTTAATATGTACACCTGTCAGTACAGGCTAACTGTTTTGCGTCCACGCGTCCACATTTCAACACCTAACCTGCAGCCTAGAGGAAAATAAGCATTAACGGCTTGCTTGTGCAACATTTTAAAAAATGGTTCAAATGGCTCTGAGCACTATGGGACTCAACTGCTGAGGTTACTAGTCCCCTAGAACTTAGAACTAGTTAAACCTAACTAACCTAAGGACATCACAAACATCCATGCCCGAGGCAGGATTCGAACCTGCGACCGTAGCGGCCTTGCGGTTCCAGACTGCAGCGCCTTTAACCGCACGGCCACTTCGGCCGGCTGCAACATTTACTTAAAGGTCCTACCCAACGTAAGGACATACTTCTCCTAATAGTTATTATTGTTAATCCTGAACTGAATTAAACAGTGATCTAATGTTGTTAAATTCACTTTCTTCAGTCACCAATAACAAAAGTATTTGCACTTATGCCCGCTGCATCCTTCATGTACCTGGTAATTCCGAATGTCATGCATATTATTAATATGCCAAACGCTTTTTGTAGGTAGACAAACCCTGTGAACGAGTGCTGTTCTTTCTTAATTCTTAATTTCATTATGAAGTGAAACATCAGAACTGTCTCTCTGATGCTTTACACTGTTCGAAAGCCAAACCAGGCTTCATCTATCAGATCTTCAGTTATGTTTCTCCACCCTTCTGTATATTACACTCGTCAGAAATTTGGATGCATGTGCCGCTGAGCTGACAGTAAGATAGTTCTCGCACTTATTTGTCTTTTCCATCTTTCGGGTTGTGTGGATGATATTTGGTTGCCAAGCCGACCAATGATTTTACGTATCCGAAAGGAATGTTATCCATCCCTTCTGCCTTATCTGGTGCAATTCTTCTAAACACTGTTAAACTCTGAATCTAATGCTGGATACCCTGTCCCTTCCACATCGACTCCCAGTTCTTCGTCTACCACGTCATCAGACAGTACCTCCCTCTCGTAGAGGCATTCAGTGTACACTTTCCACCTATCACTTGTCTCATCTACGTTTAATGTTAAATTAGTCATACAAAGAAAAAATTTACTTCAAAATTAGTTTCTTATTTATTAATTAAAATTACAAATTACAAATGAATAGTTATTCCAGAGCCATTTTTATAATCGAGGTTTTCCTTATTTTGCGGTTTTGAGCGTGGTATCTCTCACAATGTTTCTTCCACAAATCACAAACACAGTCTCCGTTCGGCTGGTGAAATCTCTTGTTTTGGCAGAGTCTATGGGGAAATCCATGAGTGGTGTAACGCTTTACTACGTGTCGTAGGTTGCAGTTTGCATCTTTCCATTCGTCCGTCATTATGTGTCTACGTAGGGCTTGGTATTTGGCAGTCAGTACTACATTTTGATGTCGTCGATAAAGTAGTTTTCCTTGGTTAATATATGTGTCAGCCTTGAGGGTGCTGACTTCCCGATGCCTAGAATCCTTTTCATGTAGCGAGCTTTGACTTTTTCTATAGTTGTCTGATCGCTTAGGCTGAGGTTTTCCCATATGATGCTGATCCCATAGGTAGCTACAGGAGAAATGTAATGAACGGTAACATTGTTGTATCTAGTGATATTTATTGAAGCTGTTGGATGTGGTAGGTGGCTTTTATTGCTGCGGCAGCTCTTTCTTTGACATGTTTACTGAAGGATGACAATGTGGTTTGCAGGGTAACTCCCAGATACTTGAATTTTGGGCACTACCTCTAAAGCTTAATTGTGCAAGGAGCGTGTTTCCCTCCTCTCCTAAAAGTCATTTGTTTGGTTTTGCTGTGGTTTATTTGCAATCCATTTCTTTCCGCCCATGTTGAGAGCCTGTTGCCCCTTGGAGTTGTTCTGCATTTTCTGAGCCTATTGCCACGTCGTCCGCATAGAGAATAAGTGATGCTGGGGTGTCTCTCATTATGTCTGTGATGCCTGCGGTCATGATGCTGAATAACGTTGGGCTAATTGGATCTCCTTGTAGAACTCAGTTTGTCTGGATTATGTTCGTGGCTATTGCTATGCCGTCTGATATTTGGACAGTGTTGTATCTGAGGATATTTGTGATTGCCAACAGGTGGCTCCCATCAGGTGATTGAGTTTTTTGACTGGCGTCGCTCTGTCGATGAGGTCAAAGGCTTTGCGGTAGTCCACGAAGACTACAAAGTATTTCTTTCTAGAATTTCTGAGTGTATCTTGTGCTTGCTCCATTAGGTAGCTTACGTCATGTGGCGTGCTTCTTCCCTTTCTGGAAGCCGAATTGATTCTCTGGTATTTGTGAGCCTATAATTTTTATGAGTCTGTTAAGATTTCCATGAATATCTTGAAGGATGAATTTTCGAGTGCTACACCTCGGTATCAGTCAGAATTGCAAGGGTCTCATTTCCTTTTGAACATCACCTTGATTAATGATGACCTCCATTACTCTGGTATTTACCCGGAATGGATGCATTCGTTGAATAGTTCTACCCAGTGGTCTTCCATGACATGAAGTGATGCCTTTAGGTGCTATCTGAGTCTAGGGCCTTTCCATTTTTTGCTGTTGCTGTTGTCTCAATTATTTACTGTTTCGTTATGGGGGTTTGATTTGCCGTAGTTGTATCTGGAGTTAGTTCAAAATCTGTTGGCCGATTTTCATGGTGGCTCTCACACGATTTCATTACGATAGTATTTGTTGCTGGGATCGGTCAGTTAGAGCGCTTGTTACACTCCTCCTGGCGTCTTATTCAGTATATTCTGCCCTCGTCTTCTTGATTAGTGTCTTATATTTCCTTCTTTGTTCGGTATATTGGAGTAGGTCATTTGGGTGATTTTAGGTCATTTGGGTGATTTGCATCCTTTGCTCGATGTGTTAGCAGGGTTTTTTCCGTTCGTTATAGCAGTCCTTATTGAACCATAGTTGCGATTTTCTTTCTCTCTTTTGAGTTTGGCAGGTTTGTAGAGTTCTCGTGCATATTTCTACTGCTTAAGTTAATTCGTGCTGTTGGTATCAACAGTCTTGCTTTGTCCATTTCTTCGGTGTTGTGTCCAAGTTCCCTCATATCTAATTTCCTAGATATTTTCTTCTGCGGCCGTATGGGCGCTTGTTATCGGCGAGTGATTTCAAAGGTTGTTGAGATTGGTAGATGCTTCCTAATCGGAGCCGTGGCCGAGTTCCATATTGCGTTTTGGTTGAGTGACTTGATGTATGCTCCTCTGTAGAAGACTCGGTCTATGGTACTGGTTCCATTCGGAGTAATGTAAATTTTCATGTTGGGATCGTTAATGAGAGAATATCCAGCTTCTTTTAGTGTCTCCTTAATTAGTTCCGTTTTTATGGTTGGTTTATCTATCCTAGCGTTGACGTCCCCTGCGAGAATTACCCTATCATCTGTTTTTGTTTGTGATGGCGCTTCTGTAATTCTTTCAGTTGTGTCTTCTGTTGAAATGCCTGGTTCTGTGTACATGCCGATGATTGAGAGTTGGTTACTTCTTACTTCTTTTATTATTTGTTTCATTGCTCCTATGCTCGGTTTGAGAAAAATTGAGACCGCTCCTTCTGGTGTTCTTGCAGTCTGACGGTATAATGAATGGATTTCGTTATATTATTGTATGTTGTATTCCTCTGTTAGGAAAGTTTCTGTCAGTATGATGACGTCTTAGCGTCTCTATTGGGAAGAGAAGCAGGGCGTTCTTCAAACCTTCGATGTTCCATAGGAGAACACCTGTGAGTTTATTGTAATTCTCCCCCTTCGGCATAGCGTGTCCTTCGAAAACGAAAACGTCTTACGACTGTTCCTGTCGGTCAGAACTCTGGTCGCTCTGTATGCCAAATATACAAGAAAACATGGGATATATAATATACTTCAGAACTAACAAGCTAAGTACAATTATAGAGGATAAAATAAACCCGATCCTGAACAGGCCTACACACAGAGAAAAGGAGGTGTACAACACCAAAAACGAGGAAGAAAATTACTGTAAGTACCGAAGAGAACCAGAATGGAAACCGATAACTAGAAACACAAATAATAAATCCATCACGGTAGCAAGGGTAGCAGAAGACGACCTGCAAGCTGCAAGCAAAATGGCCTGCCTTTGCCCAGGCAAATTGAGGCGAAGCGCCACGTCAGAGAAGGTTAAACGGTATTTAGAGAGAAATGGAGTTAAAGACAATGTCCAATGTGAAGAACTACACACACTAGGAGGAAAATAGGATTCTCATTCGAATTCCTATGCATTTAAGCGGGTCAATCGTGAAAAATCCACAATTTTGAAGATACGACAATGAAATTTTGTGCTGTGCCGTACATGAACTTCGTTAAATTCCTTGGATTATATAAATATTTTTATGGAATTTTCAAAATATATGTACCTTCTTCTCAGATACCATTCAAAAGATTTCAACAAAATTCTGTGTCTAATCTCCTTGCACATAGAAAGCCACTCTCATGACATTACTTGAATATATCAAATACGAGATTTTAATAATTTTTTAATTAAAGTTTTGTAAGTATAATGCAGAAGTTCAAGCACTTTGACCCTCAGTTTACACTCAAAACTTCAAAATTTACTCTCGAGTCAACATTTATTGGCCTTATAGAAATAAATGTACAGAATTTTATAATCCTAGCCGTCATAGTCTTAGAAAAAGGTACATAAACTTTAAAAAACATAATTTTCAGGAAACTCAATTTTAAGTTCAGTTTAACTTGTATCTTACGTCACCTCTCCAAAAGGCTCCACACCTGTACCCTGGGTCTTTTTTTCATTTAATGCTTCTCTTCTGGCTTCTTGTCTTCTTCCTTCTTTTTTACCAGGTCTTCAACTTTCCAGCTGCAGAGAGGCACTGTGAATCCACTTTTCTCAAAATCTCTTGTGTGAAATGAAGCCCATTCCCTCTAGTACCTTCATCCTCCCTACGTTCCCAACATTAAATATAAGAGCTGCATCATAATCGGACATATGCGTAAATCTCCGTCAGTAGCACATAGGGAAACAAGAATTCCTTCATCATAAACAAAGCAGCTGGTTTGTTAGTGCTTTTAAGATACGGAACAGAGTCATAGGTGATCTGTAAAGCCAAGGAGTATAAATGACAGCCTTCTCGAAAGGAATACACAGAATTGTTATTCAACGAGCGATTATTGAAATATTGCTTCCAAAAGAGTGGATGGAAGGAAGAACAGGTCATGCATTCTGATGATTTTTCAGGTACTTTGGATGCCATTCTATGACTGGAACTTTGGAAAGTATTGTCTATGAGTCTACTAATAAGTAAATAAAATAAAATTTGACATTTTCGGTCAACTTCATGAATGGCGTCCCCCTTAAAGACAGCAAATATTTTTACTCTATCGGCTGACGGTTGACTTCTCTGTATCTAAAATAAGGTTGTGGTAAATGAGTAACTGGACAGCGGCTGGTAATTAGCTGGTGCAGCGGGTAATGCAACTGTGATGACTTCACAGTCGGTGGACTGGTTATTTTCGGGGAGTCCTGTAATTTGAAGGTCGCATGCAGGCTTACGTTCCCTTTTTTCCCCTGTGACGAGCGACATTTTTGTAAACCGAGCGTGGAGTTAAATTAAGAATAGTGAACGGAAAGTAAGCTGCCAGCAGACACGACGGGAAACGTCAGCACAGCGTGTGTGTGTGTGTGTGTGTGTGTGTGTGTGTGTGTGTGTGTGTGTCATCGCCCCCCCGCAGGGGGCGGGATGTGCGGCTGTGGCGGTGGTAACGGAGGCGGGCAATCAATGTGGAGGGAAGCAGTCGGAGCGAGCCGAGAGTAGGCCAGCCAGCTAGCTAGGTAGCGCAGCGCGCGGTGGCGCGTGTATGATTACCCGGCCGTGATTGCGCTTTCTAATTACTGCCGCGTGCTTGCTTTGTCGCTAATCTTTCATTCAACAAACAGACGTGCAGGTGGCTGCGGATCGGAAGAGCGCGCCCGCCGGTAATGCCGCTGTCGCCGCCCCGCCGCGCTGACTGTTCGCAGATATTTCCCCCGCAGCGGGACAGCCCAGTGTCAGGGATGACTGATTAAACTCAGCGTCCACTGAGAGATATATATATATATATGCTATCTCTACTTGCATATTACCACCGCTACGAACTGCGGTGTTAGGAGCGCTGAACGAACTACTACCAACTGTTAGGTGTCAGGAGCGCTGAACGAACTACTACCAACTGTTACAGTTCCACACGAACAAGTCAGACAAATAATTTGACTCCCCCGCCAATATCACACTAATACCGTGTAGCACTAACTGCAGCCTTGATAATGGCCTGAATTCGGTGAGGGAGACAGTCCATAATAGTCTTTAGGTACGGTACAGCCAGCTGATCCACAACTACAGGAGAGAGGCAAAATAATGTGAACAGTGGTAGTAATGGGATGGTTGTTGGGTGTAAGGTCTGTCAGTTATGGAAAACACCGTTTTTTCCAAGTTCCCAAACATGTTTTATCACCTCTGTGCCATCATCAGCGGGTTTCCGTTTCATTTAAGCAGTAATGTGAAAATTTTTACTAAATCATTAAAAAATTATGTGGATATTTAGATAAAACAACAATTCGTTTCGTTTTGTTAGTACATTCACCATCGGTTTGCACGGTTTTTCAGGACCACTTGTGCATTATTTATTAGGTAGTTTGCCATCTGCAACCAAACAGTGTTGATGAGAAATTTTGTTGAGAGTGAACCTATCGTTTTTTGCTCTAAACTTAATTTAGTTTGTCGCGATATTTCGCGCCTATATTCGCTTTTACTTACGTTTATGTGTGGCAAGCCCTTTTATTCTCAGCATCAAGGTGAGGTGTTGTGAAGCACACGTGAACACGTATTTTCACACATTAATGTCGTAAGAGCACTTTGGACTTCACCAAAACACACTGCAATTGTGATTGTTGTGTGTCCCATCCCAGTCAGTGTTCATCTGTTCACCAGCGAGTTTGGCGCATAATTTGAATTTGGTTTACATTTTATCTCTCTCTCTGTGTGTGTGTGTGTGTGTGTGTGTGTGTGTGTGTGTGTACTTTTTAGCTGTTTGAGTTGTCTTTTTTGTAAAGTTCCGTCAATGTGTTAAATTGTGTGCCCTTGCAGTGTGTAGTGCATCGATTTATGACCTGTTTTCCTTCTGCTGTTACCTTATGTATGTGGAAGTCTTCCTATGTAGGCTGTGGCTGGGTTTTACTATTTCTAAGTCTATTTCTATTGTAGTTGGGTGGTGATTGTGAACTATTACGTGGTCAGCAAATGTGCTATGGTAGCTGTTGCTTTTCTGAAGCTCTGAGATTTAATGAATATCTGGTTTTGAAGTTTCTGCATGTCTGTCCTCTGTACACTGACTCGCAAGTGTTGCCTGTGACTTCATATATTCCTGATCAGTTAAATTTATCTGAGGGCGTTTCTTGTGTTGTGATATTTTTCTGTGTTGTGTCCTCTCTACTGCATCCTGTTTGGAGTCCCTGTTTTTTTAATATGTTGCCTATAGTGTAAACAGTCTTGTTATCGTAGGTGAATATGTGCCATTTCGTTTTGTGTGTGTGTTGCTCTGTTGTGTGGTTATAGTTTGTGTTGTTCTGAATTGGGTCAGGACTTGTGTGTATGTGGTACCGTTTACATATATTTTTATTTGATTCGTCTGTCATATATCATATCCATTTTCTACTACTATTTGTTTTATTGTGTTTAGTTCTTCTGTGTTGTTCCTTTTGTTCTTGGGTGTTCTCTTTAATCTATGGAGCATTAAGGTCCATCATCAATATCCAAAAACCCCATCCTACCACCTAGCTCAACAGACACACACATACTAAAAAATTGTATACTTCTGATAACAACAGTGACCTGGAAAAAAGAAAGGAATTAATTCACAGAGTTAACAACATTCACATACCAGACACAGCAACCCTCATATTATTTGACATCACATCAGTGCACACTTATATTCCAATGAGTGAAACAATCAACATCATCACACAAAGAATAAAAACACACAGGACACATACTTCAGTGAAATAGCAACCATACTCAAGACCATAACTGCCCAAAATTATTTTATATTCCACAAAGAAATTTTGTTCCCAACATGAAGGACTGCCAGTGGGATCATCAATTACTGGCCTCCTACCTAGCATATTTATGAAAAACCTGGAGAACATGATCTTCAGACACATACTAAAAGCAAAAACCTACAAAGCTACATACTGGTACCGTTATGTTGATGACGTAATATGCCTGATTGATGAACCACATATGCACATAGAACAGCTACACAGTGAAAATCAGCTTACACCCAAAAACATTAGAAACAGAAACTAAGAACACACAACATTTTCTAGCTTTCATCATACATAAAACAAACAACAAAACAACTCCACAATATTCAGAAAACCAACATCCACAAGAACCACCATTCACAACCTACCGAACTACCCGTTCACCCATAAGCAAGCAAACTTCAGATTCATGCACCACATATTAAACAGAACACCCATGAACCAACAGAACTACATACAACAACTAAACACAATAAAACAAATAGCAGTACAAAATGGTTATGATACTCATATGGTAGACAAATTAAACAAAAAAATATGTAAACACATCAAAAATTAATATACCACACACACACACACTTCTTCACCCAACACAGAACAACACAAACACAAACAACGACCACACACAAGACACAACAGAGCAGCAACACACAAACAAAACGAAATGGGACATACCTACAATAACAAAATTGTTACAGAATAGGCAACATATTAAAGAAAGAGGGACTCCAAATAGGATACTGGACAGAGAACACAACACAGAAAAATATCACAACACAAGAAACACCCACAGATAAATTTAACAGATCAGGAATATATGAAGTCACATGCAACACTTGCCATTCAGTTTACATAAGACAGACATGCAGAAACTTCAAAACCAGATATTCATACGAGGTGCATTCAAGTTCTAAGGCCTCCGATTTTTTTTTCTAATTAACTTCTCATCCAAAATCGATGAAACTGGCGTTACTTCTCGACGTAATCGCCCTGCAGACGTACACATTTTTCACAACGCTGACGCCATGATTCCATGGCAGCGGCGAAGGCTTCTTTAGGAGTCTGTTTTGACCACTGGAAAATCGCTGAGGCAATAGCAGCACAGCTGGTGAATGTGCGGTCACGGAGAGTGTCTTTCATTGTTGGAAAAAGCCCTAAGTCACTAGGAGCCAGGTCATGTGAGTAGGGAGCATGAGGAATCACTTCAAAGTTGTTATCACAAAGAAACTGTTGCGTAACGATAGCTCGATGTGCGGGTGCGTTGTCTTGGTGAAACAGCACACACGCAGCCCTTCCTGGACGCTTTTGTTGCAGTGCAGGAAGGAATTTTTTCTTCAAAACATTTTCGTAGAATTCACCTGTTACCGTAGTGCCCTTTGGAGCGCAATGGGTAAGGATTACGCCCTCGCTGTCCCAGAACATGGACACCATCATTTTTTCAGCACTGGCGGTTACCCAAAATTTTTTTGGTGGCGGTGAATCTGTGTGCTTCCATTGAGCTGACTGGCGCTTTGTTTCTGGATTGAAAAATGGCATCCACGTCTCATCCAAACATTGCTTGGCAACATGCTTCACGGATAGCCATGTGGTCGTCTGTCAGCATTCGTGGCACCCACCTGGATGACACTTTTCGCATTTTCAGGTCGTCATGCAGGATTCTGTGCACAGAACCCACAGAAATGCCAACTCTGGAGGCGATCTGTTCAACAGTCATTCGGCGATCCCCCAAAACAATTCTCTCCACTTTCTCGATCATGTCGTCAGACCGGCTTGTGCGAGCCCGAGGTTGTTTCGGTTTGTTGTCATACGATGTTCTGTCTTCATTAAACTGTCGCACCCACGAACGCACTTTTGACACATCCATAACTCCATCACCACATGTCTCCTTCAACTGTCGATTAATTTCAATTGGTTTCACACCACGCAAATTCAGAAAACGAATGATTGCACGCTGTTCAAGTAAGGAAAACGTCGCCGTTTTAAGTACTTAAAACAGTTCTCATTCTCGCCGCTGGCGGTAAAATTCCATCTGCTGTACAGTGCTGCAATCTCTGGGACGTATTGACAATGAACGCGGCCTCATTTTAAAACAATGCACATGTCTCTATCTCTTTCCAGTCCAGAGAAAAAAAATCGGAGGCCTTAGAACTTGAATGCACCTCGTAACATCTCAAAGCTTTAAAAAGTAACATCTCCCATAGCACATTGCTGACCACCTAATAGCCTGCAATCACCACCCAACTACAATACAGACCGGCTTAAGAATACTAAAACCCATCCACAGCCTACATAGAAGAACGAAAACAGGTCATAAATGAATACACTGCACACCACAATGGCACACTATTTAACTCATTAAAGGAACTTTACAAAAAAGACAACACAAACAGCTAAAAAGTCTACACACACACACACACACACACACACACACACACACACACACACTATAAATTGATACACTACCCTCTGCAAAGACTTACCATTTTACACACTAAAATCTAAACCAAATTCAAGTTTGGCGCTAGACTCAATAGTGAACAGATGAACACTGACTGGCTGGAACACACCACAACCAAAATTACAGTGTGTTTTGGTGAAGTGAAAAATGCTCTTACGACCTTGTTTTGTGAAAATACGTGTTATCAGAATGAGATTTTCACTCTGCAGCGGTGTGTGCGCTGATATGAAACTTCCTGGCAGATTGAAATTGTATGCTGGACCGAGACTCGAACTCGGGACCTTGGCCTTTCGCGGGCAAGTGCTGTATCAACTGCCTTCTGCAAGGTTCGCAGGAGAGCTTCTGTAAAGTTTGGAAGGTACGAGACGAGGTACTGGCAGAAGTAAAGCTGTGAGGACGGGGTGTGAGTCGTGCTTGGGTAGCTCAGTTGGTAGAGCACTTGCACGCGAAAGGGAAAGGTCCCGAGTTCGAGTATCGGTCCGGCACACAGTTTTAATCTGCCAGGAAGTTTCAATACGTGTTATGTTTACGTGTGCTTCACAACACCTCACCATGATGTTGAGAATAAAAGTGCTTGCCACACAAAAGCCTAAGTAAAAACTAATATAGGCGTGAAATACCACGACAAACTAAATTACGTTTAGAGCATAAAGTGATTAATTCCCAGCAAAATATCTCATCAACATCGTTTGGTTGCAGATGACAAGCTACCTGTATTAAATAATGCACATGTGGTCCTGAAAAAACATGCAAACCGATTGTGAAGGTACTAACAGAAATAAACAAATTGTTGTTTGAAATAAATACCCACATAATTTTGCAATGATTTAGTAAAAATGTTCACATTACCGATTAAATGAAACAGAAAAACTGATGATGACACATGTTTGGGACCTTGAAAAAACGGTGTTTTGCATAATTGGTGGACCTTACATCCAACAATTTTAACTGCAAACATGGTAAACACAAGGAACTGCAAATCCAAATGATGAATACATGGGATGGTTCTGTGTGACGGTCAACAACGCAGGTAAGGTACCTGTCGCGCTGGACCGTGTGTGTTCAGTACGGATTAGGCATCAGTGCAGATTGTTTACGAGTAGTGCACAATTAGTATTTGCATTCATAGTCCTAGTTCGACGTTCAATGAAAACGTAACAGAATTCCATGGAGGGCAGATTGTGGGGGCCCGATTAGCTGGAAAGCTAATGTTTCAAGAGCAACCGTTTCAACAGTCGTGACAGCCTGCACAACACTGGAAAGACATCATCGTATAAGCGTAATAGTGTGCGCAAATCAAAACTAAATGACAGAGATCGTCGTACGCTTACACGAATTTTATTAAAACAAAGCAAAGCTACAGCGGCTAAAGTGGTCGCAGAGCTCAATAACCACCTTCGACACACCGTATCTATCGACACTGTCCGCCTAGAAATCCATAAAGCGAATATTCATGGACGAGCTGCTATACAGAAACCATTACTGACGACCAGCAACTCAAAGGCGCGTAAAACATGGTCTCAGGAGCATAAATCTTAGACGGTTGATCAGTGGAAACACGTCATATGGTCCGATGAGTCAATGTTTTCGTTATTTCCAACATCGGGCTGGGTTTACATCTGGAGAACGCCAAAAGAAGCCTATATCCTGCTTGCTAGATTCCAGCGGTTAAGCATGGAGGTGGAAGTGCGATGGTGTGGCCAGCCATATCATGGTATTCAGCTGATCTCATCGTTACTCTCAAAGGCCGTGTTACAGCCAACGATTATGCGAACATTTCGGGTGATCAGGTGCACCCCATGATTCAGACGTTGTTCCCCAACAATGATTCCATATTTCAGGACCTTAATTCACCCATTCACACAGCCAGGACAGTACAATCGTGGCGCGAGGAGCATGCAACTGAGCTGTAGCGTCTTCCCCGGTCTTTAACATAATCAAACCGTTGTGGGTGGTATTGGAGCACAGACTCCGGGGCAGATTTCCGCCTCACTCATCACTATATGAGATAGAAGAGGTTTTGATCGAAGAGTGGCATAACATTCCACTCGAGACTGTACAATCATTATATGCCAGTATTCCAAGAACAATCGCAGCTGTATTACAGGCAAATGAGGGTCCAGCCGTTTATTAATAAAGCATTCCCAAGCAAGTACAGGTGGTCACGTAGTATTTCCTATCCCCTGTATATCCCATGGTGCTAAGAAACTGCAGCGATGTCTTGTTTCACTACCTTTCCCCAATAGTCACAGGTGTTTGCTATGCGATTCAGATCGAGTGACAGGATGGGTTTACGTTAGTCAGCCAGGGGCGTATGCGTGCAGTCCTGTCAACACGGTTCTCATATTGCGAGAGTCCACAACACACTCATCATAAAGATGCAGAAGGACGTTGATCATCTGGTTACTGAGAATGCTGATACAAACATCATGTTAAATCTGAATGACATGGTGCAGAAAAGGCTTTTAAAACATGACAGAATCTCCTCAGACATCAACTGCATGTTCCACACAGTGCTGCTTAAACGCTTTGTAACGCATCAACAACGTTATCTAGTAATGCAAATACGAGGCGCATTCGGAAAGTAAGGTCCGATTAGGTGCGAAATGGAAACCACTCTGAAAATGCGCAGGAACTCTGCACAGGTGTGTTGGGCAGTGTCCTTAATGTACCTGCTGATCGCTTCACGTCGCTCTTTTCAGTTCAGAACGCAAAATGATCAAGTATAAATGCCTAAAACAACAGCTGTTACTCACTTGTGTCCTATAACACTGTAGTGCCCTTAGTGGCATATTTATATATTGTTTTAAAATTTTGACAATACCCGTTATGTATGCAGGTGGAAAATGTTTTAATTGTGGTTTAATGTTTTGACTAGAGCGATGTCGCTCAAATTTCCTTTTAACCACATGTAAGGTAACAGTTTCTTCTGAAGAAGGCGCCCCTCGTTTGTGTTGAAAACTAGTTAAAGAATTTTAAATTCTATTTGCAACCGGTTGGAGCAAATGACCAAAGCACTAAAGGAGGCTGCCAGCAAATTTGGGCTAAACATAAACGAAGCCAAGACAGAGTACCTCGTTATGACTCGTGGTCATTGTCAGACTGCTGATCATCTACAATCACTGCAGGTTGGGGACCAGTCCTACAAGAGAGTGCAAGAATTCAAATACCTAGGGGCACTTTTCACTGAGAACTCGTCATGTGAAGCAGCGATCAGTGCCAGAATACAAGCAGGAAAACGATCTTACCACAGCCTAGCACAACCGCTTTGGTCCAGATATCTCTCCAGACAGTTCAAGATTCGACTGTACAAAACCCTGATCCAGCCTGTTGTTCTATATGACTGTGAGACATGGATTATCCGGAAACAGGACTTCCATAAGCTCCTTGTTTTTGAGAGAAAAGTTCTTCGGAAGATCTTCGGTCAGGTTCTGGATGCAGGTACAGGGGAATGGAGGATCAGATACAACCAAGAGCTTGAGGAACTATACCAGCATCCCAACATAGCAGGAACTGTCAAAGCCAAACGAATGTAGTGGGCCGGCCATGTGGCCCGGATGGAGGATCACAGATGGCCTCGGAAGCTCATGGATTTCACACCTACAGGAAAGGGACCGCCAGGGAGACCCAAGAAGCGTTGGAGGGATGGACTCCATGAAGATTTAAACCAAGTGTCAATAGATGTGAACGGATGGCGGATAGCAGCAATGGACAGAATACAGTGGAGGAGGAAACTTGTAGATGAATGCGGTCCACTGGGCCTGATCACGTAGTAGTAGTAGTAGTAGTAGTAGTATTTGCAACCGGTTGGCTGGAAATTTGTGACATTGTGATTGTATAAGTATTACTTATCTTAAGCAAGATCTGTTCAGAACTATTTATTTTAATTTTGATCTAAAGAGTGTAATAGAGGACAATACCTAACTGGTCTGATTCCTTTCATTTCATATCTTCTGATTCATACACCTACTCTGACTCACGAGCACGGCAGCGTATGTCCAGCGGAGGAGGCACCAAGTAAGGTGATGGCAGGCTCGAAACATCTGAGTTGCCATTAGGCTGCTTGGGAGACAGGTCACGCAGACGAAAGTTCGACAAAAATGTTCATTTCTGTGGGAACTTAGTACTTTCGGAGCGCTGTCACTTTTTGGACATTGCTCCGTGTGTCCAAAACAGCATTTGACAAGTGGCAGGTAATTCTACAAATATTACATGCACAATGTGCATTTTCAACTTCTCGCGGCGTAATGAATAATCCATTAAATTTCGGGCATGCAGCCGCGCAAATAAAATTTCCCCTACTGATATTTCGGCCGCATATCATCCGGTCATCTTCAGAGCGAGTCACAAGACTGACGACAAGGTGCCAAGCGCGGCCTTATATGCTCCAACCGCGGCGGTACTGCGCATGCGGGTCACAGATGCTGGTCGGCGGCAGAGACATACGCTTACACATGCGCCGCCTGTGGCGAAGGCGTACGGACATTCGATTTGCTTATTGATGTTTGATTGGTGGCGGTAACACGATGACGACTTCTCTGCAATTTAATTACTCCAAGAGCCGGATTCCATGCTTTGTCCAAATTAAAACCATTATCTCTGTTTATTAAATTGTTGGCTAATCGAATTTCTATAGCTTCCTTGAATACAGATTCCCAAAAAGAAGAGGTGGATGTTAAAATCTTCACATCACTGTAATTCATGGAATGACCCGTATTAATACAATGTTCGGCCACAGCTGACTTGTCTGCTTGTAATAAGCGTGTGTATCTTCGATGCTCCACACACCTCTCATGAACGGTGCGTGTTGTTTGACCTATGTATGACTGCTCACAATTTCCGCAAGGAATCTGGTACACACCCGCCTTACGAAGCAGTAAATCGTCCTTCACAGAGCCGAGTAAAGCCGCAATCTTCGTAGGGGGCTGGAAGATCACCTTAACTCAGTGTTTCTCAAGAATACGGCCTATCATGAAGAAAGAGCACCCACATAGGGCAGAAACGCCCTAAATCTGAAGAAATTACTATCTTCTTCCCCATCGCATACCTGCTTTTTAGGTTTTGCATCGAATGCTCTACGAATTTGTTGTGGAGAATATCCATTCGATTTAAAAATGCTCTTGAGGTATGTTAGCTCTCCTTGTAAATTGTCTTCATCGGATATACAGTGCGCCAGATGCACTAAGGTCTTAAGGACACCCATGGTCTGAGAAGGGTGATGGCAGCTACTGGCATGAAGATATAAATTTGTGCTCATTGGGTTCTGATATACGGCATGTCCTAATGTGCCATCACTTTTACGGCGAACGACAACATCCAGAAAGGGGAGGCAGCCGCCTTTTTCTATTTCCATAGTAAATTTAATGCTAGCATGGATGGAATTCAAATGCTCAAGAAATCGATGTAATTCATCCATACCATGGGGCCATACCACGAATGTGTCGTCCACGTACCTCCAGAAGACCGTAGGTTTAAAACATGCCGAGTCCAGTGACTTGTCCTCGAAGTCTTCCATGAATAAATTAGCTACCAGAGGGGAGAGGGGGCTTCCCATGGCAACACCGTCAATTTGCTCATAAGATTCACCATCAAACTGAAAATAAGATGATAAAAGCACATGTTCAAATAAGGCCGTAATATTCTTATCAAAATGTTGGCTGATAAGAGATAAAGAGTCCTTTAAAGGTACCTTGGTGTATAATGATACCACGTCAAAACTAACAAGCACATCCATACTATTTAGCCTAACATTGCTAAGTCTCTGAATAAAATCCATAGAATTACGAATGTGGTGACTACATTTTCCTACCAATGGTTTTAATAAGGAAGCTAAGTATTTGGCAGAAAAATATGTTGGTGAACCAATAGTGCTCGCTATAGGTCTCATAGACAAGTCCTCTAGACGCTCACCCTTACCCATCTTGTGAACTTTAGGAAGACCATAAAATCTCGGTGGTACTGCACCTCGTACTTTTAAACTTCTTATGACTTCCTTCGGTAGTGATGAAGCATTCAGCAAGGCAGCAGTCATTATTGTCACCTTGTTAGTAGGATCTTTGTTAATCTTGCTGTATGCACCAGAACTAAGTAGACCACATATCTTTTCCTTGTAGACTTCCTGAGGCAAAAGGACGGTAGCATTACCTTTATCAGCACGCAGGACGACTGTATCAGTATCCTCACGCAGCTTTAGTATCGCACGTCTTTCTTCCTTGGAAATGTTGCTTCTTCGTGGACGATGCTTCGTGATTGCTTGACAGGTTTCTCGTCTGATTTTTTCCGCAGAATCCTCTGATAGTCGTTGGACAGCTTCTTCAATGGCACTGATGAAAGATGATATCGGCATAGTCTTTGGAGTAGGGGCAAAATTTAGCCCTTTACTTAAGACTTCGTCCAATTCCTTACCCGTCAAATTTATGACAGGGGGTCGAATAACAGAGTCCACCTGAGAAGGCTGGTCCAATCGGTTATACTTGGTAATCTGTCTTTTTGTGGCCACTTCACGAACCCAGTCAGACTTAGCCCATGTCGTGCCATCGATCCAGTCCCAGGAGTCAGGAGATAAAACAGCTGCTACATTCAGATGCAGATGATACAGATGTTCAGAAACAATGTCCAACTTCCGACGAGTAAAACGAATTCTTTCTCTGACAATAGCGGAACCAGCCCTATGTAAAATTCTATTTACTGCAGCATTCTTAACAAAGTGAACCAACCTTGCAAATTTTGGGACAACTCCATGGTCGCGGCACTTCAGTAAGAAACTCAAGGAGCTCAATAGTCTTGCTCTCTGGTGTCTTAATTTGTCCAAACTATGGACCCATGAAACCATCTCCTCCCCGAAGAGGTACTTGATGTGCATTTTCAACTTCTCGCGGCGTAATGAATAATCCATTAAATTTCGGGCATGCAGCCGCGCAAATAAAATTTTTTTTTCGTCTACTGATATTTCGGCCGCATATCGTCCGGCCATCTTCAGAGCGAGTCACAAGACTGCTGAAATGCAGCATATAAGGCCGCGCTTGGCACCTTGTCGTCAGTCTTGTGACTCGCTCTGAAGATGGCCGGACGATATGCGGCCGAAATATCAGTAGAGGAAATTTTATTTGCGTGGCTGCATTCCCGAAATTTAATGCATTACATGCACAAACTTGTACGAGTGGGAAGTGATTCTGAATGTGTATATAATTGTCATTTACAACTATGATGATTATTAGAACGACGATAGGACTGCGTTCTCAAATTATTATGCTGTCTCAACATGATGGATAAGTGATTTCGGAGCATGACTAGACGCTTGCAAGATTTCTGATGGTCGTGTCTTCAAGGTCTAACAACGCAAATGATGGAAGTACTGTATCCAGATCCTTTAGTCTGTTTATTGTGCACAGATTAGCAAGATTATCGTTCAGTATTATTACTGAAAGACTCGTGTGGCAGTGCGAAATTGATTAAGGCAAGCGATATTTGTTTTACATATTGTTTTTTTCGTTCTGTAACTACACAGAACAGCCAAAGGAACTGGTACACCTGCCTAATATCGTGTAGGGTCACCGCGAGCATGCAGAAGTGCCACAACACGACGTGGCATGGACTCGACTAATAATCTGAAATAGTGCTGGAGGGAATTGACACCATGAATCCTGCAGAGCTGTCCATAAATCCGTAAGAGTACGAGGGGTGAAGATCTCCTCTGAACAGCACTTTGCGAGGCATCCCAGATATGCTCAGTAATGTTCATGTCTGGGGAGTTCGGTGGCCATCGGAAGGGTTTAAATTCAGAAGAGTATTGCTAGAGCCTCTGAGTAGTAATTCTAGACGTGTGGGGTGTTGCAGTGTCCTTCTGGAATTGCCGAAGTCCGTCGGAATGCGCAATGGACATGAATGGATGCACGTGATCAGACAGGATGCTTACGTAGTATTACCTGTCTGAGTCGTATCTAGACCTATCAGTGGCCTCACATCACTCCAACTGCACACGCCCCACACCATTACAGAGCCTCCCCTACTGAAATGCAGTGTCCATGGATTCATGAGGTTGTCTCTATACCCGTACACGTCCATCCGCTCGATACAATTTGAAACGAGACTCGTCTGACCAGACAACGTGTTCCCAGTCATCAACAGTGCAATTTCGGTGTTGACAGACTCCGGCGAGGCGTGTAGCTGTGTGTCGCGCAGTCATCGAGGGTACACGAGTGGGCTTTCAGACCCGAAAGTCCATATCGATAATGTTTCGTTGAATGTTTCGCAAACTTACACTTGATGATGGCCCAACATTGCAAACTGCAATAATCTGCGGAACGGTAGCACTTCTGACACGTTGAACGATTCTCTTCAGTCGTCGTTGGTTCCGTTTTTGCAGGATATTTTTCTGACCGCAGCTATGTCGAAATTTGTTGTTTTGCCCGATTCCTGATATTCACGGTACACGTGCGAAATGGTCGTGCGGGAGAATCCCCGCTTCATCGCTACCTCGGAGATGCTGTGGCCCATTGCTCGTGCCACTGTAGCAGCAGTAACCGATCTAACTACTGCACCAGACACTTGTATTACACAGGCGTTGCCGACCGTAGCTCCGTTTTCTGCCTGTTTACACATCTCCATATTTGAATATGTGTGCCTATACCAGTTTCTTTGACGCTTCAGTGTATGTTAAACTACCAAGTTCTTGAGACAAACTTCTCGAGTTCTAGAAATGTCTACTGGGAGTAAAGATTCCATTTTTAGTGAGTATGTGGTTTCCGAAGGTATCATATTTAACACGACTGATGGAAATACCATACAAGGCAAATAAGTAAAGACATTCGCCTGATACTGCTGTCTTTCGTGAGCTCTTTTTCTTAAACTATAGATGCCAAACACAACTGTAACTATCAATCCCTTGCTGTTATAGCTGCTGTTTATTGGAGGACAAAATGCTGCTGGTAATCCTTTCAGGGCACAAGGTCGTGGTCCACGAAACTTATCTGTTCCTAACGTTTCGTCCATAGCGTCTTCAGAGGCATTGCTCCTCCGTTGTGTCCTGCCGATTCACAGTTTCGTGGACCACGATTCTATACATCGAAAGTTTCACCAGCAGCAATGTCATCCGGTCGTGAAGTTATCATCGGAAGATTCTACGTGGGGAATCCATCAAAACAATACGTCTGGCATTTTAACACATTTAGTTTACTTTAGCTTTTTGTGACGTTGTAGGGACTCGTCTTTTAAAGCTGAAAAGGACCTTCCGGACAGCCCGGGTTCATAGGGTTTATAATTATACAAAAGCACCACCATTTCGAGAAAGAATACGTTGTACGTGTTGGGAGATGAATTCTGTTCTCTTTAACTTACTGAAACTGCATTTATTTCTTCCTTGTAAGTTACAGTTCTATGGAACAAAACAGATTACTTTACGTTGAGATCTATGGAAGCTATGATAGAAACAATTACTTGTAGACCTAAGAAGAAGTTTGAAAAGTTGCAAACTTACGTAGAGAGTACAAACAGTACAGTGATGTCTGATACTGTTCTTAACAAGTCAACGAGTGTGTTACCTGAAGACTAGATTTCCGTCCTTGCAAAAGGAAGAAACAGTCCTATAACTCCTATGAAAGCACAAGTTGAGGATATTATCGCGATTGTAGAGGCAGTTTTATGTACTCTCCCCAAAGAAACTGCAAATGCTATCCGGACTGAAACAGCCAGATTATAGTGCCACTGTAAACACTTGGTAAGTGATTTAACGAGAGGTGAGACAAAGGCTCTTAGAGATTTAAATGCAGAAGAAGGGATAGTGATTATTCCTTCTGACAAGGAGAATGCAACTGGCCTTATGAATAAAGAGGATTATCGAAGCAAAATTCTGAATCTTTTAACGTCAGGACGGTACGCAAAACTTAAGAAAAACTCTACAGCCGATGTCCTCTAAGACCCATTGTTAGCACTATCCGTTCTCCCATTATGAATAAGCAAGATATCTGGCAAGTCACTAACAGCCATGTATTGGGAAAACTGACTCATGTGTAAAAGACATGAGTCATTTTATAGAGAAAATTGAATTCTCATTCCCGAAGGTATCCTTGTCAGTTTCGACATAATGTCTTTATTCACAATGATTCCAATGAGCGAATTTGTGATATTTAAGACAGATGATTTTCCTGAAGATTTGTCTGTTCTTTTGAGACAATGCCTTACTCCCAGTCACTTCCAATGACATGATGAATTTAATTAACAACTTGATGGTGTAGCAATGTGTACGTCATTATTTCCTACTATAACTGATTGCTGTATGGAGAAATTCTAAAAGTCGGCTTTAGAAAAAGCAAATAAGAAACCATCGCTCTGGTATAGGTTTTTGGATGACACATTTGTGATCTGTCCACATAGTAAAAACGATTTGGACGAATTCTTTCGTTTTCTAAATAATATAAATCTCAGAATCCAGTTCACCATGAAAACAGAAAATGGCAAAAAAGATGTTTCAGTTATGAGACAGACCGATGGAAGTTTGCAACATAAGGTTTTTCGAAAAGTAACGCACACGCATAGATATTTACTCTATACACCAGCCACAACAAGAGAGAGGTGTCATTAAAAGTCTTTCTGATACAGCCGAAAGGATTTGTACGCCCGAATATCTGGACGCCGGATTAAAACATCTAAAGCACGCTTTCGAGAAAAATAGCTACTCGGGGAAGGAAGTAAACAGAATTCTACGACCAAATAACGGAAGCCCGAAGGGCGAGCATAAAAAACAACGGTGGACGAATACACTTTCTCTTTCTTTTCTTAAAAGACTAACAGATCAGATCGGAAATCTTTTACAGACCCATGACATCAGACATGTTTATAGACTAACAAAGAAAATAGGTCAAGCATCCCGATCTGTGAAGAATAAACGCCCTCCTCTGTCAGCATGCGGCGTAATTAACATTTCAATATTCCGTGTACGTGTGGTAAAGTTTGTATTGGATCACAAAGATAAGCGTGAATACAGGGCTAAAGAAACACAAAAGTCTTGGCCAACTAGGGAAAGCAGACAAATTGGCTGTAGCAGAGCATGTTCTTCAGCATGGAAATCACGAAGTGAAGTTTTCTGAAACAAAACTTTTTTCTACGATGACGAACTATTATGCACGTCTGTGTGGAAATATATAACCATTGGGACGTATGGACAGTAGTTCTGCAGAATCGCTAAACAGTTTTTTATCTTTGACAATCGATAGTTAAATTACGTTTTTGTCAAGGAAAATCTCTGCCAATCACTTGTAAATCTAGCCACCTCATTATTCCTACATTATATATGTCGCTCTCAGACGTCCGACCCGTTAGTCAGCAAGACTCGACGGAGCAGCAACGCCTCTGATGATTTTGCGCAGTTCTGGGCGAAACGTTAGGAACAGAAGAGTTTCGTAGACCACGACCTTATACCCCGAAAGTTGTACCAGCAGTAATGTCATGCGGTAGTGAAAGCCTTCATTCTATAAAAGCACCTCTCAATTAAATTTGAAGTTAACTGCAGTTCTGTTACCTTTATTCGTGGCTAGCCAATCCTTTTTCCCAGGCCAACGCAATTTAATTACGACGTGGATAAGTACAGTGTGTATCTACGAGATCGGATTAGCAGGGCTATTCTTGAACGTCTCTTCAACGAGATGATTAAATATCGGGCTTTGCAGGGCTGGCGGAATCTCACAAATGTGAGATGGCGACTGACATGCTGCCCGCTGTGGTAAAGGAAGAGAAAAGAGAATGGCATCTATGCAGTCAACTAACTGGTCACTGCCGTCCAATCGATATGATTCAAACACGTTTACGTTTAAGTTTTGAAATTAAAATTCATATTCTACGAGTTACCAACATAGTCAGTTGTATGAATAAAGATGGTAATTCATAAGCAAGTCCTGTCCAGATTTATTTTACACTCTTGCAAGTAAGTTAAATTCACGTCAAACGCTATTTTTGCGAGTTATCATGAAGTCAATGTTCATTAACGTTGGCAGTCAAAGATCCTGTGCCTATGTTAACTTTCGTTGGGTTTGATGAAAAATTGACGATAGCTGCACTGCTGTGCATAATGTAGCGATCGAAAATAAAGTTCTTAGAGTTTCAATTTTTAATTAATTCCTGTTCACTGAAACTTCCTTTCATACTTCCCTGAATTCACTAAAAAATAATTATCAGTTCTTATTAATGATAATACTTTTCCGTCTCACGAAGATAATTACTTTCAGAGAAGACGGACGGTAGTTCTGAAATTAAAGTATTAATCACCCCCATACTATATGTTTTAATAATTAAAAGGCACAAACGCTCATACGAGCTAACACAATACAGATAACACGAGACAAAACGAGCTGGGACAAAATGAGAAAATGAGAGCGAGACACTAGTCTCAGGAATATTTCTAGACTTAACGAAAACAAAAATCGACCTCTTACTCGTAGAAGTTCTTATTAAGTTACTAATTCTTTTGAAGTAGTTGTCCTTCACTAATCGAAATTATACAAAATTGTTTAAAATCATGGTTTATGTAGTATAGGAGTGGCATCACTATACAGTATAGATACGTTGGATAGTCTATGTTCACACAGCAACAAATCCAGCGACTTCAATCACAATGTCGTTATGCGCGCACCCAAACACGGCAGCTCCTGTCGGCCCTAGAGTTATCTTACTGATTTTATGCAACTAGTTAGCACATACACATGAATTCCCTGCAATGAAGCACGTCAGTGTTGAAGCATCACATAACCACTTGTTGTAGGTCTTACACCAACTACAACGCTTGAAAGCAAATAGTGTCCTTTCTTGCGGGGTGACTTATTTAATCCCTTGTGCTTATTTTCAATTAATTATTGTTAATCGTGTCATTACACGTAGTCGTCTGACGAATCGTTATCAGTGGCACCATTGTGAAGTAACGAAATGTGTCAAGGACAGGTATGGAAGCGGAAGGAATATTACGGTTTAAGGTCCCGTTGATGTGTAGTCACTGGAGATGGTGGGGATGGGGGAACAGTAGACAAGGGTAGGAAAGGAAACCGACCGTAACTATCCTGGCATTTAAGCAGTGAACTGAAATAAATGAAAATTCAAAGTCTGGGTAACTAGACGAGGATTCTGCAACAATTTTACTCGCTTAGCTGTAAGTCTTCGTATTTCCTGATACACACAGCAAGCGTCAGTGTTATTACAAAGTATGCATATTAATCAATATTAACTGAATATTAAGGATTTGGATGATTACTGTTGAAGGTTTCTAGTTGAATCAAGAGCATAAATTTAAGGTAGCCATATCGATTTATAAAAGGATGCACTTCAGTAAAACTCAAGAACAACATAAATAAGAATAATGTGCGCATTATTATAGCTGAGAAATTTACCTCACTAGCATACGATATGAAACTATACTGCAGTCTTCGCCATGAAGATGGCATGCAGCAAACGTGAAATTCACATGAAGTGTGTTCGTTGTGTGAATGTGTAAATGATTAGCACACCAGAGTGACAGCAGATAGTACGACGGGCGTTCAGGAAGTACTGCAGCACAAGTTTTCTCAAGGTAGGTTGGTTTTATTCAGGATTCCAACATGCCATATTATTCCCGACTTTTTGGCTGCAAAACGCTATTTTCAACATAATCTCCGTTCAGTGTGAGGGCTTTATGCCACCGTACTGGGAGGGCTTGTATGCTCGCATGGTACCACTCTACTGGTAGGCGTCGGAGCCAACGCCTTGCTGCATGAATAACTTCTCCATTATGTACATATTACTTCCCACAAAGTGCTACCTACATTGGGCCACACTGATGTAAATTGGAAAGTGAGAGGGCTGTAGGGTGGATGAAGAAGAGCAGTCCAATGAAGTTTTTTGAGCTCCTCTGGGGTGCCCATACTTGTATGAGGCCTTGCGTGGTGATGGAGAAGGAGAAATTCGTTTGTATTTACGTGGCTACGAACACGCTCAAGTCATTTCTTCAGTCGCCTGAGGGCAGCACAGTTCACTTTCGAGTTAATTGTTGCATCACGAGGGAGGACATCAAACAGTATAACCCCTTCAGAGTCCCAGGACACAGTCGCCACGACTCTGCTGCCTGAGGGTGCAGCTTTGAACCTTTTTTCACAGGAGAGGTGGTATGGCGCCTCTACACGGAGTGCCATTTGGGTTCCGGTTCTAAGTGACGAACGCATGTTGTAGAGCCTGAGACGAAGTTCCATAAAATTTCCACGATAAGTCTCGTAAGGCTCAATAAATTCAGCACATATGGTACTTAGTTGCTCTTTACGGTCTTCTGTTAGACAGCGAGTAACCTAGCGGGCACACACCTTTCAGCATCCCAACTGGCGGACGACTATGTCAACACTACCAACAGAGACGATCAGTTATGTAGCGAAGTGTACGATGGTGATCCGTTGACCATCTCGAAGGAGAGTGTCCGGACGTTCCAATATCGCAGGAGTCATAGCTGTGTGCGGCCGGCCGGCACGTGGGATATCGGACAGGTTTGCGCGAGCCTGTTACCATGATCACAGACGCCTCGCCAATAACTTACCATTCATTTGTTCACTGTCACAACTCTGTAGCCACTCTGGAAGCTCGTATGAATAAATGCGATGCTCCTGTTTTCCTCCAAAAGAAACAGCTGTGTTTCGAACGCACTTCCATTACAGTCGCCAATTTGGAGATTACGTATAGTGCCGCCACCTGTCGGAACTTTTTGGAACACTGGGCCTGAAGCGGAAATATTCCACGACGTCCCACTACAGAGTCAGATCTTTTCAAGCTAAATCGGCACAGAAAAGAAATGTGTTGTATTACTAACGAAACTGTAAAGAACATGTTATGTCTTGTGTAGTGCACAAGGACAATAAGTAAAATTGACTTATTTACTGTCCTCCCTTCTGCTGCATCTTTAAAGGCGAGCATCGTAGTGCAACATCAGATTTCTTTCCATAAGAGCAAGCTAGACACGATGTTCACTCATCGACTTGTCCGCTCCTTGGCTGCTAGCATTTTTAAAATAAATAGCTCGTATTGTTAACAATGATTACTGGTTCGCTGGTACGCTGCTGTTGTGGAATAACCTGCTTCCGGAGCACTAACAGGAGTACAGAAACATTTAAATTAAAGAAATAAACAAGACAATAAATTAATGCTTTTGTGAATCTCGTTCTTCCAGAAAGTACCCCGCAGCGCCTCAACCATTAGGCCATCTCCACGGTATTTACGTTAGGAAAGGTCCCTGCACTGTACGATACTGCAAAGGAATTTACAATAAAATTACAAATTTAGTGAGCACCTTTCTCAAAAAATTTACTGCCACGAAGATTAGTAACTGTAATCACAATCACTGTTGTGAGAAACGTTATTAGTGCCACACCTAGCTAGGGTGTTGTCAACAGGACACGGACTGTGTCGAAGACCTTGTAGCATACACAGTATAACCAAATCCCTACCGCTGCTAGCGGCCCGTCCTGAGAGAATAAACCAAAATGAATCTTCCACTCGATTGTTAAGTGTATATTGTAGGGAAACTTTTTGGTACAGGAAAAGTGCATGCCAGACCGGGACCAGGAAGCATTCATTTCTCTTGCAAAGGTGTACAAGTGTAGCTCACGACTCGCCGTCATAGCTTCATTACCACCATTCTCCTACATTCCAAATTTCACAGATGCTCATCAGCATGTCTAGCCGGACTTGCAATACCTAGGCTGTGAGTACACTATTTCTCCACAGTATTCTTTGTCAAGGATAAAAGTTCGAATAATAATCAGACAAATGTATGAATCATCTCTAAAACAAGTCAGCTTTAAGAGGAATTCAAAAAGTATGTTACAGATTACTGTGACAGGCCATGTACCATTTATCGAATGCCGCATTATACTGAAAAGTGACATGGATACATTATACTATCTTTAAGATCATTAACAACTTGTCTGTAAACAGTGGATGGAACATTCTACCAGTCATTCAGTTCATTCACCACAGAAATCCGCTCCTTGGCCACTAAGTCATTCGAGAACCTCTGTAGGAACATTTTCATCGTTGGAATATCCCATTCCGCCAACACGTTCTTTCAGCTTTGCTAAGAAATAGTAATCACGTGGTGCAAGATTTTGTAACGCCGGAAATGCATATCCTCCTATTTCCATCTATTGTACTATAATTTGTTTTCCTTATTTTTGTTACCTGAATATATGACATTTCTGTGTCTTTACATATTGTAATTGTTTTACTATTTGTATATATATATTTATGCATTTATGTCGATGTATAATTGGGTTGTTTCGTAAATATTATTTGTATTTTTACGCTGTGTCTTGCCTAGGGAAAACTGCTTTCGAACGATTACATCGATGGGTCGTGTGAAGACTCAAAGTGTGTAGGATCTTTGGTAGTGTTAACTCTGCCGCGTGGAGCGCGGGCAGAGCTATAGGAGTCTGGCTGGAGTAGCGAGTGGAGCAGGTGTGTTGTGTGACGCTCCCGCGAGTTGCCGCGCTTTCGGGGTTTGGCAGTATGTAATTGCGCTCGACTCGCGATGATAGTTTCTGACATGGTGTCGCGGACGGGAAGCATTAGCTGGCGCACATCAAGAGCCCGTTTCGCCTGGTGACCGTGTCGAGAAGAAGGCGCGCCAACATCCAGCTTCTGCAACAGCGACGGCCGACAATGAGTGACTGTCGCGACCTCCTCGATCGACGGCTTCAAACCTTCAATCAACCAAAAAGGAAGACTAAAAGCACGTAAAGTTTCAGAACTGTATGGCAGACCTCAGCTTTTCAAATTGTTCCATTTGCCTCGCAAAATTACAGCAACTTAGCATGAACCTTTGTTGCTCATTGTCCCAATTGCATTGCCAAGCAGGGTCCCTTCCTTTTCCGAAATGAACCCGAGTGTCGTTGAAATTCAAACGCCAGCATAATTCCATTTCACTGCTTTAATTTCAAAGTTCAATTTAAGTACAATAGTTAGATTACACAAGCACAAATTAAGAGTGCGAGTTTTGTTACCGTATTTTAGCTTACCTGTGACTGCAGCTCAGCTTGGTACGTACTAAATTTTACTACTGTTAATTGGTCAGAATCGTTTAATTCAAGTTCAAAGTTAAATCTCTTCTTTCTAAATTGCGTAGATTCAAGTAGCTTTAGAAATGATTGTTGAGGTAGTCCAAGACTAACTGTATTTCGATGTGCTTCAGAAAGAAAGCTCACTATTAACTTCAGTCACTAAATTAACTTTCGATTTTCCGGTTTCATTAATTCTTTTGCTAAATTAAGTGTAGCGAAATTTATTACTTCTGACAAACTTCCAGTTTTCACACTACACGTGTCAACCTTCAGTTGCCACGCTTCTAGTGCTAATTATATGTGTAATAACCTTTCTTTTTCAGTTATTATAGTAATTGTCCATAGGACTGGCGACCGTAATTTCCCCCAAATCTCAAATATCTAATTACCACTAGTTGATTGTTAACGTAACGGCCGCACATTTACTTTCTTTATTAATTTTATCCCTATTTCAAAATTAATTTCCACCAGTTTCACTTGCATTTTTCCTTTCATTTAGATGTAACCCTTTCCTCCCGCTTTACCGACAGATTAACTTCGGTGACGATTGCTTTTCCCAAATTTCCATTAGGTACACGCGGTTTAATTTTTCACTGTCATTAAGGTCGATAAGTGAGGGGGAGGTTACACGTGGCGACCTGGTGACAGGACAATCTTCAAATTTGAGGTTGTTCTGGACACGAATTTTGCATTGTACAAATCTCGTAACAAAGTACTGGTTACGAAATGGTCGATACGTCAGCGAGAATATTAGTGTGAGGAATCCTAATTAGATTTGAGATTTGGCATTTATATTGAAAAGTATTAAAATGAGTGAAGGCAACAATTACCAAAATTTGGTAGGCTTGGATAAGGAACAATCGGTCGAACAGTGGGGAACGCGCACCGCGGTACCCATTGTTCAGGGACAGGCGGCTAGCATGAAAGACGCGACCGCCGAAACGCAACAAAGAGCAGAAATGGAATTCCACACTTTAGAAAATGTTTCGGAGTCGGAAGTGAAAACCAAATGCGAATCCTTTGATGACGAATACGGGGGGACAATTAAAGAGGAAGCCGCTACGGAAGTAAAACCGGTAGTTTCCGGGAATTTAACTGATTTATTGAATCAAGAGTCAATCGGCCAAGCAAGAAGCTCAGTCTGAAAAAATTGAACGAAAGCTAGACAGTCACAACAAAGCTATTAATGTTGTTAACAACAATGTTGGAGTTGTTCACACAAAAGTTGATAAAATCAAAGAAGATATTGTTGTGATTAATAGCGAAATCGGTAATCTTAAACAGGAAATGATAGGCGTTCAGGCGGAAATTGCGAGCATAAATACTCGTTTTTATTCCGAAATTAGCAGAATCGAGAAAAGTGTAGGAGAATCAGTTGCTCCGATCATCGAGAATAAGGTGACGGAACAAATTCAATTAGTGAAAAAAGAGGATCAAAAGAAGGTGGAAACTTTAAAGGCTTTAGTATCCGAAGTAGATACCAAAGTGACGAAGCAGGCTAATACCTGCGAAGAGAAAAAAGGGAAGTAGAAACGCTTGCGACAACCACTTGCTAAGTAATTACGAGAGTGTCGGAATTAGAAAAGAAACTTGACGAAAAACAGAGCTATGTGCCAATCTATGCACATAGTTCGGAATTGTTGACGAAAGAGGAGCGGTTCGACCCCTTGAAAAAAGGCGGTATACACGCGACGGATTTCATTCAGAATTGTGAAAGAGTTTTACCCAGATCATGGACTAATGAGAGAAAAATTAATGCGATTATTGATGTGTTGGCTGGTGATGCCAAGCGTTGGGGCTTAAACCTCAACATTACGGACCTGACTTTTGACGAATTTAAAAATTTGTTTCTGGCTGAATACTGGTCAGAGCAAAAACAGCAAAGTGTCTTGCGCGAATTTGTCGTATCGAGGCCTTTCGATGCGAATTCGCGCGGTTCGATGAAGGAGTTTTGTGAGGGCTGGATCCGCAAGTTGGATTATTTGCGTGATCGCCGCACGGAATCCGAAATAGTCTGGGAACTCTACATGAAGCTTCCAGATGATACAAAACGCTACGTAGGAAGCAATTACAGAACAATAAATGATTTCCTGGAAAGAGTGGAGGACGAGGACAATTGGCGCAATAATCGCGACAGTGGTAGAGGCCGTGGTAACAACAACGGGTACCACAGCAACCACAACAACGATAACCATGGGAATAATGCATACCGCAACCATGGCAGCAATAACAATAATGGTTCGGATCGTAATAACAATCGGTACAATGCAAATAATAACAGGAATGACGGAAACCAGTATCATACTAACGTAATACGGGCTTCACAGAATAGTAATAACGCCAGAGGGTGTGATCAGCCGCCTCAGCAGCATCCGGGGACCGTATCTGCTGGGACGAGACAGGGAAACCATTAGCCGCGCCGGTGAGGGGCCGACCGGGCGTGGAGAAATTTTGGCGGCCCAATAGCAGGAGAAAACCCAGGTGTCGTCGATATGAAAATTCCGTGTGGAATAATCAACGGCGGGAGAGTGTGCCAGTGTTAGGAGAAAGGAGAGCGCCCACAAGTAGTAGCTCAGCTGTATACACGGCAGTAGTAAGTACATTCACTGTCAGTGAGAACAATTTAAGTAGTGTTCCGGAAATCGATTATAAAGTGGCAGCTGTAATACCCACAGCGGAACTGGAGATTGAGTTTAAGAATGATTCGCAAGTGTTGAAAGGAGATCAGATGTCGGATAAAACGTCCGTCATCGAGCGAGGGGATGCAGAGAGGGATGAGGTCTGGTTAAGGCAGTTCGGTCGCTTATACGACGAACTAAGAGATTATAGGGGCCTGTATGGGAGAAGTGTTTATGGGGAGCGCGTGCAGGATATTCCGCGTCTCGTCCCGCAGGAAGATAGTGTTTGTGAAATGATAGAAAGTTCTGGCCCTAACCGGCAGACTTTACTAGAAATAGTTGATGTTAATGGGGAGCACGAGCAAGATTGGTCGTGTTTCGTCCCGCAAGAGTTGGATGTTGAAGTAGTAACGGAAAGTTCTGACCCTAACCGGCAGACCTTACCGAAAGTTTCAGTGGTAGAAGTAGCCGACCCATCCGACGCTAACCTCCAGTTTAAACATTGCGAAAGTATTAAGGAGAAAGATTGCGAAAATTTTAGTGATAGCCGGACACGATTGGTAGAAAACCACGTAGATTACAGTGTGTATGAGGTTAGAGCTGACGTTATACGGTCAGACGATAACAGTGTGGGTTGTGCAGATCTAGAGGAAGTAATTGCAGATACTACTGGGCACATTTCTCTAGGTAGATTGGCAGATGAGATCAATCTGGCTAAAGAGGAATCAACGAAGGTGACAATTAGTGAATTGATAGCAAAGCAACACTCGCTAGTTGACGAGTTACAGGAAATGGTTTCGGTATTGGAGGCGAAGCTACAGACAAAGCCTCAGGACAAACGTGTTGAAATTAAAACTGTATGTGAACAGAGGCTGAAAAAGCCGCCAGATAAACCGGATTTAGGATCAAAGCCGGATGGTTTTTTCTGGAATGACCTGGATATAGACGAGGATTTACTGTGGGAAAATAAAGAAACCGTCGAGGACAAGTGTAGACAGATAGTAGTGTCCGTTAATATGCACGACCTACAACTAAACGTGTTGATTGACACCGGTGCAGAATTGAGTGCTGTATCTGGGAAAATATTTGAGTTACTGAAAGACAGACCTGGCATCGTAGTTATGCCAGTAACAGGAGTGAAAATTATCGGTGCTACTGGGAAGGCCAGTAAACCGGTCACAAAACAGATTTTTGTCAACTTCGAGATATGTGGGGCACGATTTGAACAAGAGTTTGTCGTCGTGCCAGACTTAACTACGGAAGTAATTATCGGGTTAGATTGGCTATTAAAGTACCGTGCAGTGATTAACTGCGAAAGCAAAACTTTGACATGTATGGCACTAGATAAAACAATGGTAGTTGGTTTTGACGAGGCAGGAGACGGTGTGCATAGGCAATACCAGCCTATACACATTGTTAACTGGCCGGATGACATTGACGTAGGAATGAGTTTGAACTGCCGTAACATGAGGAATTTCGGCATTGACAAAAGTGTAGAAAGTGAATTGGAAGAGATAATCAAATTCCCTCCACGGATTAACATTAGTATTGGTGTGAAAAAGGATCGTTTGCGAGAAGTAATGAAGCTAAAAGCCGATGCTCGCATTCGTCGTCATGACGCTAAAGCGCGTTTTGCTAAGTTTGCAATCGGAGACTTAGTACTTGTAAAAGCTCATGAGAAATCGAGCGAGTTAGTCCATGAAATCACTAAATTTAAGTTTGTTTATAATGGACCATATAAAGTCATTAGTATACCTCACACAAATGCTTATTGCTTAGAGTATCCAAGCTCTGGAAAACTATTAGGTATACGGAACATTGTAGACTTGAAATTGTACCAACCTAGGATTGATTAATACCACACAATGGGTAATTTATACAGTATGTAAAATAGAGTGTAAGATTTAACGATTTGCTAGACTGCCATGCTTTTGACTGACCAAGGTCATTAAAGAAGTTGTAATTAATAAGTAATTAATTTTGATTAATCAATTTAATTTTAATCAATTTAATCATGAACTAATCAAATGAAAAATCCAAGCTGCTAGTTTAAGTTTTCAGCTGAGTCACAGTAGATTAAGGAATGTAAATATGATTTTGTAAATAGCTGTAAGATATCATAAATATGTGATTTACTAGTCATTGCCGATGTACTTAGACGCTGTTTTAAGTTTCAGGCTAGTACATGCGTGTGATGATGGACAGTGTTGAGTTATCCACTGTGATAGTGTTTATGGACTCCTCGAGATTACTCGGGAGTGAGTTTTTCCGAAAGAATTCAGTGAAACGGACGTTCTGGAAACGCCGTCACAAGGGCGAGAGAGATCAAGCGTGCCGCACACGCGGGCGCAACAATACCGGCGAGGCGAGCCGCTGTCGGCTCTTGTGCCGCTGTTGGCTCTTGTGCCGCTGTCGGCATTCTTTGTACTTGCGAGTACGGAAGGCGGAATTGTTTTTCTTCCTGGACAGCTGAAAGAATTCTGCTGTTAATATTTATGTTTTTGTCGATCTGCTGTACATTATTTTCTTGTTTAGCGTTAAATAGATTCTCGTGACGAGAATATTAATTATGAAAAGGTTATATAAAATGTGTAGTCTATTTAATTATTTATTTGCGTATTTTGATCTACCTGTTTTTATGACCATGCACTCTAATTAATTTTGCAAATAGTATTCCATTTCTCATAGTGTTACGAATTTTAATGATTTGGGAATAGCTAAACCATTTTCTATATTTTCTATGAATTTTAATATGTTGTCAACCTGTTTTATTTTGTGCAAGATGACAGAGTGGAATAAGATTAGTTGTGTCTCCACTCAATTATTATGGTCTAAAAATTGATTTATGGTTAATTAGACGATGCTAAATTTTGTTGATGTTTTGAGCATATGCATTTCCACTGTTTCTTTTTTGGGACATTTTCTGAGTCTGTTTACGTTACACGAACATCCTCAGACAATGTGGGGCACGTGTAACGCCGGAAATGCATATCCTCCTATTTCCATCTATTGTACTATTATTTTTTTTCCTTGTTTGTTACCTCAAGATATGACATTTCTGTCTCTTTATATATTTTAATTGTTTTACTGTTTGTATATTTATATTTATGCACTTATGTCGATGTATAATTGGTTTGTTTCGTAAATATTATTTGTATTTTTACGCTGGGTCTTGCCTAGGGAAAACTGCTATCGAACGATTACATCGATGGGTCGTGTGAAGAATCAAAGTGTGTAGGATCTTTGGAGTGTTAACTCGGCCGCGTGGAGCGCGGGCAGAGCTATAGGAGTCTGGCTGGAGTAGCGAGTGGAGCAGGTGTGTTGTGTGACGCTCCCGCGAGTTGCCGCGTTTTCGGGGTTTGGCAGTATGTAATTGCGCTCGACTCGCGATGATAGTTTCTGACATGGTGTCGCGGACGGGAAGCATTAGCTGGCGCACATCAAGAGCCCGTTTCGCCTGGTGACCGTGTCGAGAAGAAGGCGCGCCAACATCCAGCTTCTGCAACAGCGACGGCCGACAATGAGTGACTGTCGCCACCTCCTCGATCGACGGCTTCAAACCTTCAATCAACCAACAAGGAAGACTAAAAGCACGTAAAGTTTCAGAACTGTATGGCAGACCTCAGCTTTTCAAATTGTTCCATTTGCCTCGCAAAATTACAGCAACTTAGCATGAACCTTTGTTGCTCATTGTCCCAATTGCATTGCCAAGCAGGGTCCCTTCCTTTTCCGAAATGAACCCGAGTGTCGTTGAAATTCAAACGCCAGCATAATTCCATTTCACTGCTTTAATTTCAAAGTTCAATTTAAGTACAATAGTTAGATTACACAAGCACAAATTAAGAGTGCGAGTTTTGTTACCGTATTTTAGCTTACCTGTGACTGCAGCTCAGCTTGGTACGTACTAAATTTTACTACTGTTAATTGGTCAGAATTGTTTAATTCAAGTTCAAAGTTAAATCTCTTCTTTCTAAATTGCGTAGATTCAAGTAGCTTTAGAAATGATTGTTGAGGTAGTCCAAGACTAACTGTATTTCGATGTGCTTCAGAAAGAAAGCTCACTATTAACTTCAGTCACTAAATTAACTTTCGATTTTCCGGTTTCATTAATTCTTTTGCTAAATTAAGTGTAGCGAAATTTATTACTTCTGACAGACTTTCAGTTTTCACACTACACGTGTCAACCTTCAGTTGCCACGCTTCTAGTGCTAATTATATGTGTAATTACCTTTCTTTTTCAGTTATTATAGTAATTGTCCATAGGACTGGCGACCGTAATTTCCCCCAAATCTCAAATATCTAATTACCGCTAGTTGATTGTTAACGTAACGGCCGCACATTTACTTTCTTTATTAACTTTATCCCTATTTCAAAATTAATTTCCGCCAGTTTCACTTACATTTTTCCTTTCATTTAGATGTAACCCTTTCCTCCCTCTTTACCGACAGGTTAACTTCGGTGACGATTGATTTTCCCAAATTTCCATTAGGTACACTCGGTTTAATTTTTCACTGTCATTAAGGTCGATAAGTGAGGGGGAGGTTACAATTTGAAATTCTCGATCATTATTACCAATGTTTGTATGGACTTGGTCAAATTATTGGCACCATTTAACTACAGCTGGACACAACATTTCATTTGGCAGGCCACTCTGGCCGAGTGGTTCTAGGCGCTTCAGTCCGCAACCGAGCTGCTACGACGGTTGCAGGTTCAAATTCTGCCTCGGGTATGGATGTGTGTGATGTCCTTAGGTTAGTTAGGTTTAAGTAGTTCTAAGTCTAGGGGACTGATGACCTCAGATGTTAAGTCCCATAGTGCTTAGATCCATTTGAACATTACATTTGCCCCATATACCGATAGAATTTCACAATGAATCGCTATGTAATTTACAACTTATGCCCACAAGAATCTTACTGTTCCGTGTACTTCAATTTTGGGGTACTTATACACGGCAGACTATTTCGAGACTAGTGCGTCTCATGTACCAAATATAGTTAGATTTTTAATCTTTGCTATCTGAATTTACTACCTGTCGCTTGGTAAAATATTTAGCGACTGCAATGAATAACATCAGTGATTTTAAGAAGAAGCTGTATCGTATCTTCCTCTTACCAGTGGAGGTTTTCCACGTAATTTTCTCAGTATCTGAGTGTGTGATGAACCAAACGACACAGGCCAGGACAGTTACCCACTGCTAGTGGTGACCCTTCTGGGACCTGCGCGTCTGCCTATTCATAGGACAGCACAAGCCGCTAAGACCGCTTGAGGCAGGTAAGGAATACAAACTCCACCGTTGTCAGGGCTATCGATAGCCTGGTGCCTTCCTGTTCGTTTCGCATAACGTTTTGTGCATCATGGGTCCAGGACTGCATTTTGAGAAGTAGTTTACGTGGCATGGTGAATATCTGCACTTGTGGAGATTCACAGTTTTTACAAGCAGTGAGATTCAGGAAGAACAAACTTCAATGAAACTACGTTTGTCATCGAGAAGTTACCTTCCAGGAATGCTATGTGTGGGGAGGTTAGTGGTAGATAGATCTTTTCGTGCCATGAGAAGCGGCTGGCCTAGTTTGTGAACAGAAATTCATTTGTCTTTGGAAAGAGCTGACTTCCTGTCACCACTTCGCGTCAGGTGGATAACCAATAGCCTACAAAATAGTAAAAGGCCCACTCACTGACCGATCTAAACATACAGGGTGATTTAGCCGGACCTACCTATAGGTTTTATGAAACCCACAACGCCTTAAAAAATTAAGAATAAAATTTTCACACTCTCTCGCCCGCTACATACAAACTGTCAGTCCTACAGAAGAAAGGACCTATTTTTAGGAAATTTAACGTAGTAAAATTTTGAACAGGGATACGTTTTCACTAGGCGCCTTAATTTTCTAATTATTCAAGAAAAACGAAGAAAAGAGACCTTCAAACGCATTTTTCTTCAATAACACGGAAACTCTGGTCTCCAGCGGAAACGTATCCCAGTACAAAACTTAACTGCATCAAATTTAATAGAAAAATGTGCTGTTTCTTTTTTTCTGTCGGACTAATGGCTAGCGCATAGCGACTAGAGAATATGGAAATCTAGTGCGTGGTTTTTGAAGGCACCGCAGGTAGCATAAAACCCATAGGTAGCTGGATAAGGGAAGCCACGACGCCAGTTTTCGATAAGCACAAACGTGAAGGTGATCTCATTGGTTAAGACATCGAGCTGGCTGTGAAGTAGGAGAGTAGCTCAGTACTATTTCAGAAGAAACCTCTCAGCCTGCAAGATCGGGGCAATCTCAGAGGATGAGATTATTGATAGTTGGGAGTTCAACGTTAGGAGCGTTCTGGGACCCCTTAAGGACATGGCTCCCAAGAAGGAGAAGAAAGCCAAAGTGCACTCCATGTGCATACCGAGAGGAGTCATGACAGACGTGGAACGGGTCCTTCCGGATGCAATGAAGAGCACAGGATGCAGCCAGCAACAGATGGTTGCTCATTTCCGTACCAATGATGTGTGTCACTTTGGATCAGAAGAGATTCTCTATGGTTTCGAGCGGCTAACACAAATGTTAAAGACTGCCAGTCTTGCTTGCGAGATGAAAGCAGAGTTGACCATTTACAGCATAGTCGACAGGACCGATTGCGGTCCTCTGATACGGAACCGAGTGTAGGGTCTGAATCAGAGGCTCAGACGGTTCTGCGACCGTGTAGGCTGCAGATTCCTCGACTTGCACCATAGGGTGGTTGGGTTTCGGGTTCCACTGAATAGATCAGGTGTCCACTATACGGAGGAGGCGGTTACACGGGTAGCAGGGGCTGTGTGGCGTGGACTGTGGGTTTTTTTAGGTTAGAGCGTCTCGGGAAAACACAAAAAGGGCTTCAGCTACAAAGAGTGCAGGCCGAACACAGGAAGAACGTAGATACAGGAACCATCGGTGTAACAGTTGTAAAATTTAGCTAGCTGTGTTGGAAAAGTACCAGAGCTCCAAGCGCTAATAGAAAGCACTGATGCTCAAATCGTTATAGGCACTGAAAGCTGGCTAACGCCGAAGATAAGCTCAGCCGAAATCTTTGCGAAGAACCTAACGGCGTTCCGAAAGATAGGTTAAACACGGTTGAAGGCGTGTTTGTTGCTGTTAGAAGTAGTTTATCTCGTCGTGAAATTGAAGTATATAGTTCCTGTGAGCTACTATGGGCAGAGGTCATTCTTGGCTACCGGAATGAAATAATAATTAAATCCTTTTAACGACCTCCCAATTCAGATGGTTCTTGCTGTTGTTGTGGTCTTCAGTCCTGAGACTGGTTTGATGCAGCTCTCCATGCTACTCTATCCTGAGCAAGCTTCTTCATCTCCGAGTACCTACTGAAACCTACATCCTTCTGAATCTGCTTAGTGTATTCATCTCTTGGTCTCCCTCTACGATTTTTACCCTCCACGCTGCCCTCCAATACTAAATTGGTGATCCCTTGATGCTTCAGAACATGTCCTACCAACCGATCCCTTCTTCTGGTCAAGTTGTGCCACAAAATTCTCTTCTCCCCAATCCTATTCAATACTTCCTCATTAGTTATGTGATCTACCCATCTAATCTTCAGCATTCTTCTGTAGCACCACATTTCGAAAGCTTCTATTCTCTTCTTGTCCAAACTATTTATCGTCCATGTTTCACTTCCATACAAATACTTTCAGAAATGACTTCCTGACACTTAAATCTATACTCGATGTTAACAAATTTCTCTTCTTCAGAAACGGTTTCCTTGCCATTGCCAGTCTACATTTTATATCCTCTCTACTTCGACCGTCATTTTGCTCCCCAAATAGCAAAACTCCTTTACTACTTTAAGTGTCTTATTTCCTAATCTAATTCCCTCAGCGTCACCTGATTCAATTGGACTACATTCCATTATCCTCGTTTTGCTTTTGTTGATGTTCATCTTATATCCTCCTTTCAAGACACTGTCCATTCCGTTCAACTGCTCTTCCAAATCCTTTGCTGTGTCTGACAGAATTACGATGTCATCGGCGAACCTCAAAGTTTTTATTTCTTCTCCATGGATTTTAATACCTACTCCGAATTTATCTTTTGTTTCCTTCACTGCTTGCTCAACATATAGATTGAATAACATCGGGGAGAGACTTCAACCCTGTCTCACTCCCTTCCCAACCACTGTTTCCCTTTCATGTCCCTCGACTCTTATAACTGCCATCTGGTTTCTGTACAAATTGTAAATAGCCTTTCTCTCCCTGTATTTTACCCCTGCCACCTTCAGAATTTGAAAGAGTGTATTCCAGTCAACATTGTCAAAAGCTTTCTCTAAGTCTACAAATGCTAGAAACATAGGTTTGCCCTTCCTTAATCTAGCTTCTAAGATAAGTCGTAGGGTCAGTATTGCCTCACTTGTTCCAACATTTCTACGGAATCCAAACTGATCTTCCCCGAGGTCGGCTTCTACCAGTTTTTCCATTCGTCTGTAAAGATTTCGCGTTAGTATTTTGCAGCTGTGACTTATTAAACTGATAGTTGGGTAATTTTCACATCTGTCAACACCTCCTTTCTTTGGGATTGGAATTATTATATTCTTCTTGAAGTCTGAGGGTATTTCGCCTGTTTCATACATCTTGCTCACCAGATGGTTGAGTTTTGTCAGGATTGGCTCTCCCAAGGCCGTCAGTAGTTCCAATGGAATGTTGTCTTCTCCGGGGGCCTTGTTTCGACTCAGGTCTTTCAGTGCTCTCTCAAACTCTTCACGCAGTATCGTATCTCCCATTTCATCTTCATCTACATCCTCTTCCATTTCCATAATATTGTCCTCAAGTACATCGCCCTTGTATAGACCCTCTATATACTCCTTCCACCTTTCTGCTTTCCCTTCTTTGAGTAGAACTGGGATTCCATCTGAGCTCTTGATTTTCGTACAAGTGGTTCTCTTATCTCCAAAGGTCTCTTTAATTTTCCTGTAGGCAGTGTCTATCTTACACCTAGTGAGGTAAGTCTCTACATCCTTACATATGTCCTCTAGCCACCCCTGCTTAGCCATTTTACACTTTCTGTCGATCTCATTTTTGAGACGTTTGTATTCCTTTTTGCCTGTTTTATTTACTGCATTTTTATATTGTCTCCTTTCATCAATTAAATTCAATATTTCTTCTGTTACCCAAAGATTTCTACTAGCCCTCGTCTTTTTACCTACTTGATCCTCTGCTGCCTTCACTACTTCATCCCTCAAAGCTACCCATTCTCCTTCTACCGTATTTATTTCCCCCATTCCTGTCAATTGCTCCCTTACGCTCTCCTTGAAACTCTGTACAACGTCTGGTTCTTTCAGTTTATCGAGGTCCCATCTCCTTAAATTCCCACCTTTTTGCAGTTTCTTCAGTTTTAATCTACAGTTCATAACCAATATATTGTAGTCAGAGTCCACATCTGCCCCTGGAAATGTCTTACAATTTAAAACCTGGTTCCTAAATCTCTGTCTTACCATTATATAATGTATCTGATACCTGTCAGTATCTCCAGGCTTCTTCCATGTATACAGCCTTCTTTTATGATTCTTGAACCAAGTGTTAGCTATGATTAAGTTATGCTCTGTGCAGAATTCTACCAGGCGGCTTCCTCTTTCATTTCTTAGCCCCAATCCATATTCACCTACTACGTTTCCTTCTCTCCCTTTTCCTACTACCGAATTCCAGTCACCCATGACTATTAAATTTTCGTCACCCTTCACTATCTGAATAATTTCTTTTATTTCATCATACATTTCTTCAATTTCTTCGTCATCTGCAGAGCTAGTTGGCATATAAACTTCTACTACTGTAGTAGGTGTGGGCTTCGTATCTATCTTGGCCACAATAATGCGTTCACTATGCTGTTTGTAGTAGCTTCCCCGCATTCCTATTTTCCTATTCATTATTAAACCTACTCCTGCTTTACCCCTATTTGATTTTGTGTTTATAACCCTGTAGTCACCTGACCAGAAGTCTTGTTCCTCCTGCCACCGAACTTCACTAATTCCCACTATATCTAACTTTAACCTATCCATTTCCCTTTTTAAATTTTCTAACCTACCTGCCCGATTAAGTGACCTGACATTCCACGCTCCGATCCGTAGAACGCCAGTTTTCTTTCTCCTGATAACGACATCCTCTTGAGTAGTCCCCGCCGGGAGATCCGAATGGGAGACTATTTTATCTCCGGAATATTTTACCGAAGAGGACGCCATCATCACTTAATCATACAGTAAAGCTGCATGCCCTCGGGAAAAATTACAGCAAGGCTGTTTTGGTTATTGTTACAAGGCCAGATCAGTCAATCATCCAGACTGTTGCCCTTGCAACTTCTGAAAAGGCTGCTGCCCATCTTCAGGAACCACACGTTTATTCAGATGGTACAATTGCTAAAAGGTTCAAAGAAAATTTGAGTTTGATCTCAAACACGTGCTCGACACCCACAAATATAGTTGATGGTTACTTTACTTTACCCTCGATATGTTGGCGAAAATACATGTTTAATTCCGGAGGTACGCATAAAACATCATCCGAAATTCTGATAAACACTTCCTCTGAAAATTATTTCGAGCATTTAGTTCAAGAGCCCACACGAATAGTAAACGATTGTGAAAACACACTTGACCTCTTAGAAACAAATAATCTTGAGTTAACAAATAGCATCAAAACCGATACAGGGATTAGTGAACACAGGGTTGTCGTAGCGAGATTGAATTATTTAAAAAAGCAGGTACTAGAGACAATCTCCACTCCTTCCAAATTAATAATATAAGTGTAGACAAGATGTGGCTTGAGTTCAAAAAAATATTATCAGCGGCAACTGAGAGATTTATACCAAGTTAATTAACAAACGACGGATCTGATCACCAATGGTACACAAAACGCGTCAGAAAACTGTTGCAGAAACAACGAAAAAATCATGCCAAATTTAAATATATGCAAAATCTCCGAGACAGGCGATCATTTACAGAAGCTCTAAATTTAGCGCGGACTTCAATACGAGATGCGTATAATAGTTTCCACAATGATACTTTGTCTCGATATCTGGCAGAAAATCCAAAGAGATTCTGGTCGTTTGTGAAGTATGTTAGCGGCAAGAGACAATCAATGCCTTCCCTACGCGATAGCAATGGAGATACTATCGAAGACAGTGTTGCCAAAGCAGAGTTAATAAACACAGCCTTCCGGAACACCTTCACAAAAGTAAATATTCCAGAATTCTAATCGAGAACAGCTGCCAACATGAGTGACGTAGAAGTAAATATCCCCGTATTAGGGAAGCAACTTAAATCACTTAATAAAAGCAAGTCTTCTGGTCCAGACTGTATGCCGATTAGGTTCCTTTCGGAGTATGCTGATGCATTAGCTCCATACTTAACAATTATATACAACCATTCTCTCGACGAAAGATCCGTACCCAAAGACTGGAAAGTTGTACAGGTCACACCAATATTCAAGAAAGTTAGTAGGAATAATCCACTAAATTACAGGTCCACATCGTTAACGTCGATATGCAGCAGGATTTTAGAACATATATTGTGTTCGAACATTATGAATTACCTAGAAGAAAACGGTCTATTGACACACAGTCAATATGGTTTTAGAAAACATCGTTCCTGTGAAACACAACTAGCTCTTTATTCACATGAAGTGTTGAGTGCTATTGACAAAGGATTTCAGATCGATTCCGTATTTTTGGATTTCCAGAAGGCTTTTGACACTGTACTACACAAGCGGCTCGTAGTGAAATTGCGTGCTTATGGAATATCGTCTGAGTTATGTGACTGGATTTGTGATTTCCTGTCAGAGGGGTCACAGTTCGTAGTAATTGCCGTAAAGACATCGAGTAAAACAGAAGTGATTTCTGGTGTTCCCCGAGGTAGTGTTATAGGCCCTTTGCTGTTCCTTGTCTATGTAAACGATCTGGGAGACAATCTGAGCAGCCGTCTTAGGTTGTTTGCAGATGACTCTGTCGTTTCTCGACTAGTAAAGTCACCAGAAGATCAAAACAAATCGAAGAACGATTTAGAAAAGATATCTGTCTGGTTCGAAAATTGGCAATTGGCCCTAAATAACGAGAAGTGTGATGTCATCCACTTGAGTGGTAAAAAGAATCCGTTAAATCTCGGTTACACGATAAATCAGTCAGATCTAAAACCCATCACTTCAGTTAAACATCTAGGAATTACAATTACGAACAACTTAAATTGGAACACGTAGGAAGTGTTATGAGGAAGGCTAACGGAAGACCGCGTTTTATTAGCAGGACACTTACAAAATGTAACAGATCAACTAAAGAGACTGCCTGCGCTACGCTTGTCCGTCCTCTTTTAGAATACTGCTGCGCGATGTGGAATCCTTACAATATAGGAGTGACAGAGTTCATCGAAAAAGTTCAAAAAAGGGCAGTACGTTTTGTATTGTCGCGTAATAGGGAGAGGGTGTCACTGAAATGATACAGGATTTCTAATGGACACTATCAAAGCAAAGGCGTTTTTCGTTGCGTAGAAATCTTCTCACGAAATTCCAATCACCAACTTTGTCTTCCGAATGCGAAAATATTTTGTTGACGGTGACCACATAGGGAAAAACGATCACCATGATAAAGTAAAGGAAATGAGAGCACTTACGGAAAAATATATGTGTTCGTTCTTTCCGCACGCTATACGAGATTGTAATAATAGATAATTATGAACGTAGTTCGGTGAACCCTCTGCCAGGCACTTACATGTGATTTGCTGAGTATCCATGTAGATGTAGATGTACTGTTTAAAATTGCAAGCCGGGTGGGCAACGGTTGGTTGATGTCACAAAACTTCACAAAACTTTCACATGGATCGAAGATTGTTGACTTACTAACAAACGTGTCACTGGCGTTTTCATTGGCGCACGAGAATTGTGCAGATTTTCACAGTGGAGAACGAACTCACTTCTCAACAGCGAATACTTCTGTTCGAAGTATAGTAAAGAATACGTCAGTACGAGGTGCATTAGAGCGTATCTTGGGCTGTACGTTGGTGAAGGAGACCGAGTCAAGTCATAGAAGAGACCACTTGAAATAAAGTGACAGCGTCTGGAGATCCAAGGCAAAGCTGTCTGCGGCAGATTACGGCAGCCGCTACGCTTCACGGATATGAGGCCTGACCATGGTGAGAGACTGCAGCTTAAGCGAACAGAACACAACACTTAACGTGTGTCTGTAGATACAGTGTTAGCATTAGCCTTACCTTTAGATTTCTGTATTAGTGTCAGTAGCTGAAAGCTCATTACCACTCAATCAAAAATGCTAGTTGCATGTGTAGTTCTTTTATGTTTCTGGCGGACTAAGGCAACTACTGCGTGACCAACGTGGAATTATCTTTCCATAATTAAAGTATAGGTTATGGTCTTGTGTTATTAACCCAAATTATCCAGTCTTTGCTGTGGAATTCATCCACTAGATTTGCATTGAACCTGATAATTTCCTTATATTTTGCACTGCATGTAATGGAACTGATCTTGTAACAATTTGTTATTCATGTATATCAGCAGGGAGCTTTGTAATAAACAGGGATTATTCTGAACGATTGCTTCACTTCGTAGATGAAAACTCTGTCATCTTGTGTGTTACAGCACTCAGGTCTGGTGTTTTCTAGGACCGCCCTTGTCCTGTTAATTACCCACTGCATGACACCTTTCTAATTAACTGCACATGACACTATGTGGAATGTTCCGACTATCGGCCAGTCCAATCGATATTTCTGACATCCACGTGTGTACGTTGAAGGCTCAGCAGTACCCTGACAGCATGTTCCAGTTGTGGCTCTGTTTCACACTGAAGCACCTGTCGCTCTTACCGCAGCTTAACTGTGTCTGCAGAAAGTCCAGGACATGAAATATCTTCTGCCAATTTATCACTCTTATAAAACTATACTGTGGATGAGGTGTGTAGCTTACTTTCTCAAGTCCTTGTCTAACATACTGGGCAAAACTTGAGAAAAGTTTCTGAGGAAGTGCTTATGGAGTACTACGTTGTGTGGAAATAAACTACGCACTGACAAACACGGGAGGAGTGGAAAATTGAGGAGTTGCGGTGATACTGATGGATGCTAAAAACTGTGGTTCCCTCAGAAGGCCCGCAGCTGTGGCCGAGCGGCTCTATGCGCTTCAGTATGGAACTGCACGACCGCTACGGTCGCAGGTACGCATCCTGCCTCGGTCATGGATGTGTGTGATGTCGTTAGGCTAGTTAGGTTTAAGTAGTTCGAAGTTCTAGGGGACTGATGACCTCAGATGTTAAGTCCTATAGTGCTGAGAGCCATTTGAACCATTTTTCTGCAGAATCAACGAGGAAGTAAATGTGGAAGATTCTACTTAGAAGAACGGATTAAGTGATAGGACATGATTTAAGACATCAGGAAGTTATTTGCTTGGTGTTACAGGCAACTGAGAAAGGCAAAAATTGTTGTTCAAGAGAGGGATTGGATTGTACGCTACAAATAATTGCGGAGGATGCGTGTAAGTGCAATTACAAGATGAGAAAACTGGTTCAGTAGAGATATTCGAGTCGGATAGTAGTAGATCAGTCAAAAGAGTGATGACTAAAACGGAAACGAATTTCTGATAACTTTCTGCAGATAGCTTCGCATGTTTCAGAGACCACATACTTTATTTATTCAATGAGTTTCTAAACACCTTTCAAACATCAACAAAATTCAAAGAATGACACCTTCTACGGAATTCTTGTGCCAAGACAGGAAAAGAGAAGGCAAACTGAAAAACGTCGCATTCCGCGATAAGTCATCGGTTCACTGCGCCGACGCTGAGACAATTCCTTTCGAAAAACAGCAGCTTACTCAACACTTCTTAGTAACGTCTGGCTATACGAGTTAGCTGTGCTATGAAAGAGTGAGTATTTTACTCTTCCGAGTTCATACTTATTTATACGTTTTACCTAATTTAAGGCTAGTGTACTGATTAGTTGAATAGCTTTATTCCTAAATATTGTTGTGTCTTGGAATTTTCCAATTTTTTTACAGTCTACAAGTACACATTGGGAACTCCTTCAACTAGCAGGAAAATGTGACATAATCGTTTTGTTATGATACATGACCATTCCGGAATAAATCGAAAGATGCTTTGTGATCAATAAATACTACTGGAACGGTATACAATTCGTGTCGGTTTTATCCTTGAACATTTTTTTTTTCCGTGAAGCGGTGAGAGAATTGTTTTACATTTTATTAAAACAATATTTTTTCAAATGAACACATATTTTTATGCACTGTTAACACTAGTGATATTTTCATCCAGCAAAATCAACTACTGTGTTTACAAATGCAACACTGAGCTTTCCTAAATACACTTGACAGTTCTAGGCAGAGAATACAAACTATATAATGGTTATTAAAACTTTCAACCAAAAGAATCATAAAAAACTAGAAATTCAATAAATATATCACTGACGCAGCACTGATTCAGTCCTCTCGTCTGAAGTTTATCTGGGAATATTATGAAATTATACTGAATACCCCGATATTTTTACAAACATTGTGTAAAGAAGTTTCCGTTTATTTAACTTTCAAGTTTATTAAAGTTAAATTTTATCACAGCACGTTTAAAATTCATCAATATTCCACTTATGAAGCGCTAATGCAAGTGTTCTTTCTTCCTGTGTGGCTTGGTGCATCTGGTAACGATAAATAGGTATTTATGTCTGGCTATAGTTCTCGGAAGCTCACAGCAAGATTACAGATTTTATTTCGTAATTTTATTTCTTTCTACCGTAACACTACACTAAATAAGCCGTCTAACCTTCAGCATTCTTCTGTAGCATCACATTTCGAAAGCTTCTATTTTATTTTTGTCTAAACTATTTATCGTCCATGTATAACTTACATACACAGCTATCCTCCATACAAATACTTTCAGAAACGATTTCCTGCCACTTAAATTTATACTCGATGTTAACAAATTTCTCTTCTTCAGAAACGCTTTCCTTGCCATTGCCAGTCTACATTTTACATACTCTCTACTTCGACCACCATCAGTTATTTTGCTCCTCAAATAGCAAAACTCCTTTACTATTTTAAGTTTCTCATTTCCTAATCTAATTGCCTCAGCATCACCCGACTTAATTAGACTACATTCCATTATCCTCGTTTTGAGTTTCTTGAAGTTGATCTTATATCCTCCTTTCAAGACACTATCCTTTCCGTTCAACTGCTCTTCCAAGTCCTTTGCGGTCTCTGGCAGAATTACAATATCATCGGCGAAATTCGAAGTTTTTATTTCTTCTCCATGGATTTTAATTCCTACTCCGAATTTTTCTTTTGTTTCCTTTACTGCTTGCTCAATATACAGATTGAATAAAATCAGGGATAGGCTACATTCCTGTCTCACCCCCTTCCCAACCACCGCTTCCCTTTCATGCCCCTCGACTCTTATAACTGCCATCTGGTTACTGTACAAATTGTAAATAGCCTTTCGCTCCCTGTATTTTACCCCTGCCACCTTCAGAATTTGAAACAGAGTATTCCAGTCAACGTGGCCAAAGCTTTCTCTCAGTGTACAAATGGTAGAAACGTAGGTTTGCCTTTCCTTAATCTATTTTCTAAGAAAAGTCGTAGGGTCAGTATTGCGGAATCCAAACTGATCTTACCCGAGACCGGCTTCTACCAGTTTTCCCATTCGTCTGTAAGGAATTCGTGTTAGTATTTTGCAGCCGTGGCTTATTAAACTGATAGTTCGGCAATTTTCACATCTGTCAATCCCTGCTTTCTTTGGGATTGGAATTGTCATATACTTTTTGAAGTATGAGTGTATTTCGCCGGTCTCATACATCTTGCTAACAAGATGATAGAGTTTTTTGAGGGCTGGCTCTCCCAAGGCTATCAGTAGTTCTAATGGAGCTCTTGATATTCATGCAAGAGATTATCTTTTTTCCAAAGGTCTCTTTAATCTTTCTGTAGGCAGTATCTATCTTACCCCTAGTGATATACGCCTCTACATCCTTACATGTGTCCTCTAGCCATCCATGCTTAGCCATTTTGCACTTCCTGTCGACCTCATTTTGCAGACGTTTGTATTCCTTTTTGCCTGCTTCATTTCCTGCATTTTCGTATTTTCTCCTTTCATCAGATAAATTCAGTATCTCTTCTGTTACCCAAGGATTTCTATTAGCCCCCATCTTTTTACCTACTTGATCCTCTGCTGCCTTCACTATTTCATCTATCAAATTCCATTCTTTTTCTTCTGTATTTCTTTCCCCCATTCTTGTCAATCGTTCCCTAATGGTCTCGCTGAAACTCTGCACAACCTCTGGTTTTGTCAGTTTATCCAGGTCCCAGCTCCTTAAATTCCCACCTTTTTGCAGTTTCTTTAGTTTTAATCCACAGTTCATAACCAATAGATTGTAGTCAGAGTCCACATCTGCCCCTGGAAATGTCTTACAATTTACAACCTGGTTCCTAAATCTTTGTCTGAACATTATATAATCTATCTAAAACCTGACAGTATCTCCAGGCTTCTTCCATGTATACAGCCTTCTTTTATGATTCTTGAACCAAGTTTTAGCTATGATTAAGTTATGCTCTGTGCAGAATTCTACCAGGCGGCTTTCTCTTTCATTTCTTACCCCCAATCCATATTCACCTACTACATTTCCCTTTCTTCCTTTTCCTACTATCAAATTCCAATCACCCATGACTATTAAATTTTCGTCTCCCTTGACTATCTGAATAATTTCTTTTATCTCATCATACATTTCTTCAATTTCTTCGTCATCTGCAGAGCTAGTTGGCATATAAACTTGTACTACTGTCGTAGGCGTCGGCTTCGTGTCTATCTTGGCCACAATAATGCGTCCACTATGTTGTTTGTAGTAGCTTCATTATTAAACCTACTCCTGCATTACCTCTATTTGATTTTGTATTTATTACAGTGCCATTAACACACAGTAATTTCTCCATTTTCTGGAAAATAACACTTCTCAGAAATCTTGTTTTTTAAGTTTAATTTAGTTGTACGTCGTATAGAATGCTGTACATATTATTTCTTTCTGCTGTGTTGAGGATAAAACGTTGGCAGTAAGAATTAGGACCATGAGGAAATGAGTGACCTGAAGAAAGGCTTTGCCTTTTTTTACTCATCAGCAACACGAGACACCTATGTAGATGCCCTAGCCGGGATAGTGGCATAGACACCAAACGGGTTGGATTGTCAGCCTACTCCATAATCAATAAACAGCCACCCCCAGTGCATAAAGCACGGTACCTGACTTGAACATCTGTCGCAGTAGGGTTGACTTCATTTGAACTAGCGATCGTACAACAATCAGATCCTTGGCACAGCCCCCCACCCCCTCAACCTCTTTTTTGGCATTTCAGTCCTTCCCGAACCAAAATTTATACCAAACTTTCTTGTACTATATTAGTAGAGATCATGAGCGATGGGGCGATGCATTATCATGCTGAAAGTACTGAAACAGTTCTGCCGCCAGTATTCACTTTTAGAAGTATCCGAACACTTGTTAGTGGACATTAATATGGGGTGTATTCACCGTTCGTCTGTATTACTGTTTGACTGAGCAAGGGGCATTTTCAGTTAGGTGTCTATCTCTGGAAGAATGGCAGCGCATTCTTCCACAAGAGCCGAAATCACAGAAGATAGTGACGTCCGACGATAGTGGCAGGAGCGACATCAGCGTTCTACCTCTCATCCCAAAGGTGCTCCAGTCAATTGGGGTCAGGATTCTGGGTAGCCCAGCCCCTCTCAGGAGTATTGTTTCCCACAAATCGTAGTTTAAAAAATGGTGCTTTATGCTAGGGTGCACTGTCTTGTTGATAGAATCGTCATCTCCGAACCGCTCATCCATTGTGCTCAGTGCACAATGCTGTAATATTTGTATTCATATCCCTATTTACTGTTTTCTTGAACCCGTTAAGGAGACCACACCCTAACTAGGGAAAACACCCTTATAACGTAACATCACATCAGTCCTTTGCTGGATTGGCAGCTCCCATATTTCACTACGTTTAATTCACCTTAATCTAAGTGATGTTCCTGTCAATTAATAAATGTTCAATGCTGGCCATCGGTGAAAGCAGTGACTGTAAGGATTATGTCGACAGCTCTTATCTGTATTTATTCTGGAGGTGGTATGTTTCATACTTCTATAGTTGCGGGTCATGCTTAGCCAAGGGAAGAAGTGGAAAGCAGTGATTTGGAGCCTCGTCTATCTGCTTGGGAAGCGCACGAGGGTTTGGGGTGACGTGTCCCGTCCGGTAATCACAGGTAGCCTACTACGGCTAAGTACCGTCAAGCGGGGCTCTTGGTAGACGACGGCCGCGAGTTTTTCCACTAGCTGTGCCCTGCGTGGTATGAGGTCAGAATCCCTAAGAAGTTGAATGATGAGCCACGACCGGAACCTGACTCTTTGTGAACTATTGCCAATTTGCAAGTGAAACCATTCAGTCAAAGGCCAGTTCTAAAGAATGTATTTTTCTTCGATTGGTAGCTTCCTAGAAGGCAGTGGATTGAGAGACCAGTCGCAGACCTTTGCTGTCTCGTGGGAAGGGAAATAATACAGAAATGCGCAAATTACGCCTTAGGGAATTTCTAGGAAAACTCTGACATGGAATAACTTCACCCCAAGGTTGTTCAACAGAGTTTACCATTTAATTTCAAGGACAAGTATATACTTACCACAACCATTCAGAAAACAACAGTTTAAACATTTAATCAGTCAGAGAAAAGTTATTTAAACCACCAATTAATCCAGAATTCGCTTTACCAATCTCAGCACTGTGTAATGTGACCAATTAATAACTATAAATCAAGGATCACAGGATGACTAATGTTCAGAACAGAACTACACATTAAAATTTTAAAAAAGAATTCAGATTCGTTGTGTGGAAGCAGCCCCTTACCCACAACTAGCTGAACAAAAAATTGCATCCTTTAATAAAATTATCTGGTTAAAAACTACAAGAATAATTAACTTTTTTATTGATAATATTGCCTTAGGGAAATAAGAGTCAGATCAATATCTAAACCAAGGGAGATGGCGCATTGGTTAGCACACTGGACTGTTCAAACCCGCGTCCGGCCATCCCGATTCAGGATGCCCTTGATTTCTCTAAATCGCTTCAAGCAAATGCTGGGATGGTTCATTTGAAAGGGCACCGCCGGCTTCCTTCCCCAATTTGATGGGACCGATGACTTGGCTGTTTGGTCTATTTCCCCCAAATCGAAACAAATAACTACATTCACCAACTATTACATGAAATATTTAAGTCCGAAGGCCAATGACAATGAACAACTACTTAACTTTGCCAGTAGGTTGCGTGACGTAATTACTACAGGTACAATATATAGACGGAGATCCTGTGGAATGGTTACACACAACAAGCTGTGTCGCCCGATGTCTAGGTGTCCCATCCGGATCGCAGATGTGCGGAATGGCCAGAGCGGCCATCTCAGCAACCCAAGCGTGGAAGAATAATGCAAACCAGGTAGCCCCCCCTCACGCAAGTATATTATCAACTATGCTGGGATGCAAAAACTTATTAATCGAGATACAAGAGAAAAACTTACGTTAACTGCACCGAGGGGTAAGCCAAATTGAAACTGTAGTATGAATACTTTCTTTGGCAACATCTTGCACCAAGCCACTATGCTTGGCACTGACAAAGATTTAAGCACCAGAAATATTTGGGCCTTACTGCCTCGAAACCTCAATAACATCAAGAAGCTTACAAACACGACAAAATGGAATTAATCTGCTGACAAGACATTACGGAAATCTTAAAATATATAATTTGCAATAAAATATTTGCTAGATCAGAAATTTACAGCACCAGGACCTGAAGTGCTGAGCAGCATGCTAAAAGTAAAACGTCAGAGCTTAAGACAAGGCAAAGTAAACTTTGGTACCTTACAGTTTACCACTGTTCCAGCAGTGAGTCCACGAGTTAAAAACAAATCACATACACCCAGCGGAACAATCGTCCATTGACGTAACTGTAGATGCTTAGCAGTCCACGTTTGCAGTACTAGAACGCATCAAGATTTCCCTCAGTTTTCAGTAGAAATAAATGTAGGAGTTCAACACAAATTACTTACATTCAAACTTGGCAGTACAAACGCAGAAGGAAACAATGAAAATGCTTGAATCGAGAGTTCTGAACAGTAATGCCTTCGCTTCCAGAAGATCGACTTTGTTCTCCGCTAATATGGCTTAATGGACAGACGGAAGGCGTCAAAAATCAGTTCTGCCCCTCGGTGAACGTGGAACCAAAATACGGCACGACCACAAGGATAGTGACCACTGCAAAATGCTGCCAGACCCCACAGCCCGCAGAACTATCACCAGTCCGCAGCACGCCCAGTAGTGCATACTGCCTCTAAACGGTCTAGCCAGGTTCACTACGCCAGCTCCCCTCGCTTAGTTTGCTTCCCGGCCCCTGAGTGTCATCTAGCATCAAGGCGCGGCAGTGAACCAAAGATACGCAAACAGCGATGGATCGGCTAGAAACAAGAGGCCATGGCTCAATACCACAGTCTAACAGTGGCGACACTCCCTCTGGTTTTTGTCACCATCAGTGATAACAGCGCTCCAAGCGGTCAGCAACCAACACTTCTGAATATAATATCGGATGAGTGCGAATATTAGCATTCATATTGATTTGTAACGTAGTTTTTCAATAGTTTGTATATGTAATACCATAAAAGATCGACAATATCTAAGAAATTGCGCCATATTTTGATTATTTAGCTTCCCAAGGACTCTCAGAGATACGAAGCGGTGCTTTACAGGACAATTCGTTTACGATTCTCTTGTAACGTACACAAGTTTACTGAATAATGTCGTTTTCCTTTAATAACAAAAAATTGCGAGTAACCAGAATACTTGACCTTTTATGGAGAGAAATCGAATATCTATCCCACAAAGCAGAGTTTTATTCGTTACACTTCCAGCCATCCAGCCAAATCAGTGAATGTGAAACATAGGAAATCTATATGGAATGTAACACCTATATTATTCAACGTACCAAATAAGCCACCACAACTGTAGCTTAAGGGAGAACCACACAGAAGTAATAACAAGTCGTCAGAAGCAATAAAACTGCTTCCCAACACCGGAGAAACCAATTCCACAGTAGTGATTCTTGAAGTTTTCCCAGTTTACTGAATATTCTATGAGGTTTCGGGATTGTAACCGGATCATGTTCACATCTTGCCACAATATTTCGGCAGGCTACAATCTAGCCGTCTTCCGGTGAGTGTCCGCCATTGGGGACTGCTAGTTCTTCTTTTGTCTTTCTTTATCGTGAATTCATTGAATTCATCCCCTGTAGCCCCATGTGGCCAGAAAGGGGGGGGGGCGAGGGGGGTGATACGATTGGATGGCAGTGGTGCACTGAACCCGCTCTTCAGCTTGTATACAAACATGAAGACATAATGGCAACGGTTTTAAAATACTGGTGAAATACTCGGACTGTGGAAGTCTAACGTAATAAGGCTGGCAGAATAGTATGAAAATAGTGATCAAAATATGATCGGACGGCACAGTTAGAAAACACGTGAAGAACACTAAAAACATTCGGAATACACTCTGGAGCATCACCGAACAACACAGGAGAGAGCGCTGCACACTTTTTTAAGACTCGAAGAACCAGTCTTGGGATGTTAGGCGAAAGGAAAACTAGATATGGGGCAAGACAGGAGAGTGATGGGGATGCAAACTGAGGACTAATAAGAGGTGGCAATGACAGTGAGATAAGAATGGCTGTTGGGGAACAGGGAGAGAGGGGAGCAACTGAGAGAGGGAAAACGAGGAGGTATCAAAGAGGGGACCAGAGGAGCTGGGGAGGGTGGAGATGGTTGAAATTTCTTTGGGAGAGGAGATGGAGAGTGTGTAGGTGGAGCATTGATGCGATGTGTAGCGGCACAGCAGCACTGTAGGAATGGAGAGGAGAGGAAACACAGTAGGATTGTCGAAGTTTTCAGGTGGTGTGAGTGAGGAGAGGCAGGAATGTGATGAGTTGGTAAAGGAGACTTGTGGTGGATGGTAAGCGGATGCTGAAAGCTAGGCGAAAAGCTAGGTATAAAGCGTATGGTTTGAGGATCCGGAGGGACTTATAGAATTTGGGTGGGGCAGATATCCAGGCAACACTGGCATAACAAAGGATGGGGTGGATCATGGATTTGTATGTGTGAAGGATGCTGTAGGGGTGTAGTGTTGAATGCCCAGTTAATAGAATCCAGTTTCAGGCCAGTTAGTAGTTTTAGTCTATCGTGCACTTTATGTTGGAGGTTAGTAAGTGAGGTTTCTATTTTAGTTGTTGCCAGTTGAAGGTTAGTCTGAGGTATTTTAGTGTGTTAGTGAACTGGATAGGATGGTCATAAATGGTGGGGTAGAAGTCATGGAGACAGAAATAGCAAGTGGTGCATCCTATAACTACCGCCTAGGTTTTTAATAGGTTAATCTTGAGGAGCTATTGGTTACACCATGAGGTATTGTGGTGGACTTTGAGGTGGAGTTGAAGTGAGCGTTGGGACTTCTGGAGCACAGGGCCTGAAAGTGGTTTCATCAGTATACTGAAGGAAGTGGGCAGAAGGAGGAGCTTTGGGCATGTAGGTAATACATAAGAGGTACAGGAGAGGGGAAAGAATGGAGCCTTGGGGCACTCTTGCAGTTGAGTGGAATGTACAGAAACAGTGTTGTTAACAATGACAAATAATGGGCGAGAGGAGCGAAAGAATGAAATAAGGCAGACGTAGTTGACTGAAAGTGCATAAGCCTGGGGTTTGAAAAGGAGACTGGAGTACCATAAAGGGCTATGCAATGGAGGTTTGCTGAAGGGTGTCTGATCATTTGAAGGGCTAGATATTTTGGAGTACAATAGTAAGCAAGTGGATGATGTCCCCGGCAGTGGGGGGGGGGGGGGGGGGGGGGATATTGGAGGGAGTCGTTAGGATGGATGGGATCGTCAATACAACAGACAGGCACAGTTAATTCAGGTTTGACATGTGGCGGTTTGGTCTTGCACTTAGCATAGAACGTAGGGTGTACACCATTACAAGCATTGCAGGTAGGCAGGGAACGTAGCTTGGGGCATTGCTTAAGGAACTGGGACAGCTTACATTTAGGACAATCTGGAGTAAGGTGGACATTATAGAGGAGGCATTTTTGCCACCTGTAAGATTGGGGGTATTGGCTTTGTGACGGAAGTTGTAGATGAAGGCTCCCTGATTGAGGAGATGGTTGATAGTGGAAGCATGCTATGTAAATATGTGAATGCAGAAGGTGGATTCAGAATCATTCAAGATACAGTGTGCAGTGCGGATTTGTAGTTCACCAACCACCTCCTGTGCTGTGATCTTAGTGCCAAACTTCATAATCATAGCAGAGAGAATGGAGGAGCCTTTCAGGAAGGGGGGGATTGGTTTTGATCAAAGGTTGATTTATGTGGAACGGAGTGACAGAGGCATGAGGACCAAAGGTGGTGCAGAGGTGCGGAAGGTGGGTTTGGTTGATTTGATAAGGACGGAGCCCTTATGCGAGATGATTCAGGTGACAGGGAGATAGGGAAAATACTTCCGAATTTCAAAGATGAGGAATTTTGCGCTGAGGAACTGAGGGTCACAGAGGGATATGAGGAAAAAGTGGACAGCTGGGGGAGAAGATGCTGGAGAAGGAGCAGTGTCCATTTGATCAGTGGAGATGGACTGGTTTTAAGTTTCTTGGTGGCTTGGTGGCTTTGTAGTCTGTGTTGTGATGCTTCTGGGGTTTTGCTAACAGTGTGGTGACACGGAGGTTGAGGAATTGGAGGGGACTTAAAATGGCTCAGGACAGGTCCTTGTTTCGGTCTGGAGCCAGATCTGCTGGTCGACAGTTTTGCAGCATCAGGTGAAGCGACTGTGGCGTGGTGGGTGTTCAAATGGTCAAATGGTTCTAAGCACTATGAGACTTAACATTTGAGGTCATCAGTCCCCTAGACTTAAAACTACTTAAACATAACTAACTAAGGACATCACACACATCCATGCCCGAGGCAGGATTCGAACCTGCGACTATAGCAACAGCGTGGTTCCAGACTGAAGCGCCTAGAACCGCTCGGCCACTGCAGCCGGCGTGGAGGATTGTGTGGCAGGGTTACTGGTAAGTGTAACAAAGGATGGGAGGAGAGGATAGGAAAACGGAAGTATGGGGGGAGGGGGGGAGTTGAGAGAGCGTTATGGAGAGGTGATGGTAGGCAGCAGATGTGACTGTTGATGGCGAGGAAGCTGAGGGAAAGGGAGGGTGGACATATGATTGTGGGCTGGAGGAGGTGCTCCAAGTAGTGTTGGTAGGACAGGGAAGGCAGAGGTGTAAATGATGGTGGTGCCTGGGGTGTTCATTATGGATAGAGAAGTGAACTATGGGGGTCGATACGTACTGGTGACGAAGCGTTGCAGAAATATTTGATGATGGCTGCTACGATATCTAAGATGATGTGCATATGACGAATGAGCAGACGCGCCGGCGGTGTTCACTAAGGTGTTCACGAAGGCGAGTAGATGAAGGCGGCGGCACTGACAGCGGCGGAAATGCGGAGGGAGTCAGATGGCGGCGATGGCAGGCTGTGGTGACGGCGGTGACGGCTGGCGGTATCGGCGACAGGCAGTGTCGACGAAGGCCTCTGGAAGCGAAGGCGGCGACTAGGCGGTAGCAGCTGACATCGAGGACGGGCAGTGACGACGTAAATTACGAAGCTAAGAAAAATTTCCCTGGCGAGATTCAAACCGTGAAAGCAGCCCAGGCTGTCGTCATGGTCGACAGGAAGAGGAATTCCAACCCTCGGGTTGAGATTGTTAGTCCCTGGTGTCGGCTTTATAGCTAAAATTGGCTAGGAGACATGGGCATTGGCGGCCGTCACGGGAGCGTCCTCTATCGAAATCCGCACCCCTCTGCAAATACTGTTCCATTTGTGGCCCGCTGGCGCATGCGGGAAGGTGAAACTGCATGTCCTCCCTGTAACGGGTTTTTTGAGTTTCTGTTTAAAGTTATTGTGTTGGTGTGTAAGTGTTATAGTAAAATGTATGAAAATGTAGTAGCAAGAATAACAATATTATCTGAAAGAAAGAAATAATCTCAGTAGTTCTTATTTATGTGTTGCTGAGCCCGACTATAATGAATTATTTTGTCATACCTTATCACTGCAAATAAACACTGAAACGGTGTTTCAATAATTCTGTACGTGACATTAAAATGTGTGCATCATATAATTAATATGTTACACTAAAATCTCTATCCATAACAGCACTGATATCGTAAATATTTTCATTTGAAGTCACTGATAAATTATTCTGAGGAAAATTAATCTTTCGCACCAGCTATGAAAATTATTTCATTTACTTAAAGTCCAAGATTGTTCTAATGATTGTTATTTTCACTGTTAGAATAGAAAAATAATAAATTCCTGTGGGTTCTTGTCCTCGGAGTTCAAATATTTTAATATCGATCGAAAGAATTAATGTTCGATTATTTCTGCAGTTTGAAATTGCCGATCGTACGCTCACGTAACGGCGGCACAGAAAACACAGTCTGGACTGCTGCGGACACAAAACTTAAAACATTTATAGTTGGTTATCTAGTTATAAATAATAATCTTTAAACTACAATTCCATTTAGTAAATTGTACGCTATATTTTTCTTTTGATCACTTATGACTACCTTTTCCAATATTTAAAAGAAAAGGCCTCAGCTTATCTTCGATCCCATTCACTTCATACATCACAGAGAACAAGAGAGAAAGAATTTCACAGACAATACAATGCCAATACCTTTTTTTAGTGGTATTATCTTTTGTTATATGATAATTCCCTGTAAAGAACTGGTTATAAAAATAATGAAACATATTGTTGTTATTTCGCAAAATAATAATAAGTCACAATATAATAATAAGTCCTTTCTCGATTTTCACATACAGGCATAAAAGCCATTTCTGGAAAAAATTACCATTACTTCATAAATCTCAAGCACTGTCCCATACACGGGTGGCACAAAATACTGCTGTTGACGTTACAACCCTCTGTCGGAGCGCGGGCTCGCGGCGCTGAAAACAAACGTCAAATGTCGCCAGACATGTTATTATGAATGAAATGTTTTCTTTCAGAAGGAATTAAAGATATCACTAAGTCGTAAGCCTTGTCCAATTGGAAGCCGTCGTCACGATTTATAAGATCTTGTGCTTTCACAGATTCTTTACTTATGGAATTTGCGAAGGATATTGCCGAGGCCAAGAGTTTTGTGGCAGAATAATCCATAAAGTGTCCTTTGGTAGTACAATGCTCACCTACGGCCGACTTACTGGGCTGCGAGAGGTGAGTGTGGTGCTTATGTTCAACGCAATTGTCTGTACTGTGCTTATCGTCTGACCTACTTAAGCTTTGCCACACTGAAAAACAATTTTGTAAATTCCGATGTTCCGCTGTCCCAGATCGTCCTTTACCGAACCGGAAAGAGCACCAATCTTCGGCTGTGGCCGGAAGGTTACGCTAGCTTGATGTTTACTTAGATTCCTGCCTACTTCAGACGAAAAGTTGCCGACGTATGGAAAGAACGCCCAGGAGTTGAACAGTTGTGAGTGGTCACGTTTCTTCCTCCTTAGCGCTGCACTGATCTGATGTGGAGAGTAACCAATGTCTTTGAATACATCTGCAGATGCTGTAGCTCCTTGGTAAGGCTGTCTCCATCGAAAACAACATGTGCCCGGTGCACCAACGTTCTAAGGATGGTGGTAGTTTGTGAAGGGTGATGGCAGCTCGACGCTTGCAGATAGAGGTCCGTATGTGTGGGGTTACGGTAGACAGAATGCCTTGATGACCCATCCGCTTTCATACTGACCAAGTCGTCCAAAATCGGTAAGCAACCGCCCTTGTCTATTTCCATCGCAAATAGCATGTTCTTGTGGATTCATTTCAGATGTCGCATAAAACGTGAGTTCTTTACAATGGAGCCACACTACAAAAGTGTGATCAACATATCGTCAGAAGACTCTCGGTTTAAGTTCTGCTAAATCAAGTGCCCTTTCCTCAAACTCTTCCATGAAAAAGTTTGCGGCCAGAGGAGAGAGAGGATTGCCCATGGCAACATCGTCAGTTTGCTCAAAATATTCATTGTTAAATAAAAAGTAAGTAGAGGAAAGGACACGATGAAAAAGTCCTGTATGTCGGTTGTGAACGTATTGCTGATGAGTGACAAAGAGTCACAAAGAGTCCATAAGGCGATCCTTAGTGAACAGTGAGCTGAAATCGAAGCTCACTAATAAGTCAGTTTCATTAATTTGATGTGATTTTACTCTATTAATAAAGTCAGCAGAGTTGCGAACATGATGGGCGCAAGTACTCACAAAAGATCTTAATAGAGAGGCGAGAGGTACAGCGAAATCATACTTGATAGCGTCGTTATTACTGACCATCGGACGTAAGGAGACCTCTTCTCTATGAATCTTCTGAAGGCCATATAACCTAGGTGGTGCAGAACTATGAGGTCTTTTGGTCACTTCCTGCAGAATAAGAGAAGCTCTGAGCAGTGCTTACGTCTTCCTTTCCACTTTCCCTGTGTGGTTTTTGTCAGTCCTCCGATACATTGGTTCACTCAAGAAGTTATAAATCTTCTGTTCATAAACCTGAAGTGGCAACAGCTGCGAGAAGATCCTGACATAGTGGTCTTAACAGCGGAGAAAGGAAACGCCATCATGCTGTTGCCACATGAAATTTATGAACAGACCGGCCCCTCCCGCCGGAGGTTCGAGTCCTCCCTCGGGCATGGGGTGTGTGTGTTGTTCTTAGCACAAGGTAGTTTAAGTAGTGTGTTAGTCTAGGGACCGATGACCTCAGCAGTTTTGTCCCTTAGAAATTCACCCACATTTGAACATTTGAACAGATGCTTCGTAACTTGTTGGGTACATAGAGGCACGTTAGTGTTGGGGCTCCGCTTATAGTTAGCAGCATTTAACACGATTATGAATAGTACAGCAGTTCTTTCACACAAGGCGAACAAATTATATTTATTTAAAGCACACTCATGCCAACCAGTCTTTTACTTACCTCTCCAGATTCCTACACCGGCGGATCCTATAGCTACCTTCCACCTATTTATCGTTAGTAGCGAGGACGTACCATTTGGTTTCTCGGAACATAATGGCTACCGACTCGAATCGCAACAGTCTGCATAATGTGAGGAGTGACAATTCCAGTCGAAACTGGTGATTGTGTTACAAATTAGGGTGCTGTGCCAGAGAATAATTTAATTTTAGAGTTCTAGCTATCACCTCGGAAAAATCAATTTATGACTACGAAACTTTCTGATGGTGTTGGTCCGTCTCCATAAAACTGCGTTTTAGTTGTTTAGGAAGCCTCTCACCTCGAAAATGAGTTCGTTGGCATTCTGGAAATTCTTCCCATGCAGTGGCTTTTCATCCGAGGAAGCAGGATGAATTCCCTCGGTTTAGTGTCTGGAAAAAACTCGGGTCGAGGCAAAAGGCAAGACTCTAAGGGGCTACAGTATGACTGACTCCTTTACAGAAGGAACTGGGACGTTGAGTGAAGTAAATACGCTCACATCGATGCCTTATCGCTATGTGTCATCTCGATAACTTCTTGTGACCTCGCCATAAGATTGCGGTAGTATTCCACTGTAACGGTTTGCCCCTTACGGGCATAATCTGTTAGCACCACGGGACGGAAGTCCCAAAAAAATCTCTCAGCGTTACCCTGCCCAAGAATTCTTGGGTTCTTGGCGTTTTTTGGAGGTCGTGGATCTACCTGTTTTCACTGCATGCTTTGATCCTTTGTCTCAAAGCGATACAAGCAAAACACGGACGTATCTTAAAGAACAAGACCGTGAATTGACTTAACTGATTCACCTCGATGGGCAATGAATTCACCACCTACGGTGCAGATGCACAATTGCGTCCGACCTCTTGCGGGAATCTAAAAGAAGCGAGCACGGAGGACACGAACGGGGACTGCGGATAGGTGGCGCTCGGTGGGAGTGTGGGTCAGCCGCAGGGCGTGCCGAGGTAGTCGGCGCAACTGCGGAAAATGCAGCGTCTGGATGGAGCAGTAGTTAATTCCATTTCCTCGTAAGCAGAAGATTATGGCTTCGACTCCCAGTCCAGCACACATTTTCACTCGTTGCTGCTGATTCCTCATAGAGTCCAGGTGCAGCTGACATCAATAATTCAATCCATTTTCTTTCCTTTGTGCCCCCTTAACCTTCAAATTACAATTCTGTTGACAAGGTTCGACGACTTTTTCGAATGTTTACGAGCAGTCGCGGAATACAGCGAGCGGCAGACTTTTTGATATCAAAATAGTGAACAAGATGTTGATCACTAATCCATGACTGGTTTTCATTTCTTCCACTATCGCCAGTTAGGTAAGGACAGATACAATGGCCAGGTAGGGTACAGGGGCCACTTCGTTTTTTTTTTTTTTTTTTTTTTTTTCTTTGAGAGTGCTGTAGCCTATGAGCCAAAATTTTAAACTTTTCAAAGATAGTTCTTTGGCTCTGTCAGCGAGTTTCGCGCCAGTAGTGGCGCGCGCTACCCGGCACTGAAATATTTTGCGTTTTCTCTGATGTAAGGCAGTAGTAAATTCATTTCATGTCTCAAAAATGTGTGTATTGTGCCAGCTAATTGCTACATTACTGATAAGACGTTATATTTTACTCTATGGGCCTACGTTTCTATGAACTGCGTAGGTTATATAATTTCTTGTTCATACAACATTTAGCATAATGGCGTTCAGTCGCACATGGTGGACAGTAGCCATATAGGGTATCGTTTCAAGACAACGGAACTGATAATAAGATTAATGCTTTAGTGTAATAACAAGTTAGTGAAATGCTGTGTTCTCTTTTTGCAGGAATATACAAAGGCGCCATCAAATTATTTAAGAAAATCACCAAAGCAATCATGGAATTCAAAATGGCTCTGAGCACTATGGGACTTAACATCTGAGGTCATCAGTCCCCTACAACTCAGAACTACTTAAACCTAACTAACCTAAGGACAAAATGGTTCAAATCGCTCTGAGCACTATGGGACTCAACTGCTGAGGTCATTAGTCCCCTAGAACTTAGAACTAGTTAAACCTAACTAACCTAAGGACATCACACACATCCATGCCGGAGGCAGGATTCGAACCTGCGACCGTAGCGGTCTCGCGGTTCCAGACTGCAGCGCCAGAACCGCGCGGCCACTTCGGCCGGCACCTAAGGACATCACACACATCCATACCCGAGGCAGGATTCGAACTTGCGACAGTAGCGGTCTCACGGTTCCAGACTGAAGCGCCTAGAACCACTCGGCCACATCGGCCGGCTAATCATGGGATTCCCAAGAAGTGCAACAGGCATTGGATGCCGTATGGAAAGAAAAGACGCCGTTTGCTATATCAACCAAATTATTCAGCGTCTCAAATAACAGAGTTTAGCAAAACAGAAGACCTTAAAAAACTGAAGACAAGGACATTCTTGGGAACTCCTCATGTGCATCCAAACAAGAGCTACAGGAAGAATGCCTTAACCACATTTCTGACATGGAAGCAAGATACTTTGGCAGGTCACTTTGCTGGGCGAAATACGCTGATGAGGCAAAAGTCATGGGATACCTCTTAATATTATATCGGACCTCCTAATGCCTGATGTAGTGCAGCAACTCTACATGCCTTGGGATCAGTAAATTGTTGGAAACTCCCTGCAAGAATACTGAGACATGCTGAATCCATTGCCAACCATAACTGCGGAAGTGTTGCCGGTGCAGGATGTTATGCACAAACCAGCCTCTCTATTATGTCCCATAAATGTTCCATGGGATTCACGTCGGGCTGTCTGGGTGGCCCAACCATTCGCTCGAATTGTTCACAAGTTTCTGCTTCGCGAACAATTGTGGCCTGGTGGCATGACATCGTTGTTTGGGAACATGAAGTGTATGAATAAAAAGAAATTGTCTCCAAGTAGACGAACATAATCACTTCCAGTCAATGACCAGTTCAGTTTACCCAGAGGATACAGTCCATTCCATGTTAACACAGCGCACTTCACTATGGAGCCACCACCGGCTTGCACAGTGCCCTGTTGACAACTTAGGTCCATGTCTTCCTGGGGTCTGTGCCACCCTCGAAGCCTACCATTAGCTCTCACCAACTGAAAATATGACTTATCTGACCAGGCGACGGGTTTCCACTCGCCTTGGGTCCAATCGACATAGTCATGAGCACAGGTGAGGTGCCGGCCGGAGTGGCCGAGCGGTTCTAGGCGCTACAGTCTGGACCCGCGCGACCGCTACGGTCGCAGGTTCGAATCCAGCCTCGGGCATGCATGTGAGTGATGTCCTTCGGTTAGTTAAGTTTAAGTAGTTCTAAGTTCTAGGGGACTGATGACCTCAGAAGTTAAGTCCCATAGTGCTCAGAGCCATTTGAACCTTTTGAACAGGTGAGGCACTGCAAGCGATGTACTGCTCTTAGCAAAAGCACGCACGTCGGTCGTCTGTTTCCATATCCAATAACGTCAAATTTCGCCGCACTGTCCTAACGGATACGATCGTTCTAAGTCCCACATTGATTTATAAGGTTATGGCAAGCAGAGTTGCTTGTCTATTAGCACCGACAACTCTTGATGGTTAAGTGAAAATCGTCGGCCACTGCGTTGCCTGTGGTGAGAGATATTGTCTGAAATTTGCTATTCTCGGCACGCTCTTGACACGCCATGGAATACAGAATCCCCTAAAAGTTTCCGAAATGGGATGTCTTAAACGTCCAGCTTCAAATATCCTTCTTCATTCAAAGCCTGATAATTGCCGTCGTGCGGCCATAATCACGTCGGAAACCTTTTTAGCATGAATCACTTGAATACAAAAGATAGCGCCGCCAATGCACTGCCCTTTTATGCCTGGTTTACGCGATATTACCGCCATCTGTATACTTGTGTGTCGCTATCGCATGACTTTTGTCGCCTCAGTGTATACTTTGTAACTTATTTATTGTTTCAGGACAGCGGAATTGATAGTAAAATCACTTCATAAAAAAAGTATTCTAAGGCTTTAGTGTATTAACAGCTTGATGAAAATCAGCCTTCTCTTATTAGAATTGTATATAAGGATGCCAACAATTGATATAAAAAATGGTTACAACAGTCATGGGATTCCCAAATAATGCTACAGTCACTGGATGCCGTAAGGAAAGAAATGACACCATTCGCTATAGTATTCACATTATTCATTGTCTCAAGAAACTCACTTTATTAAAGGGGAAGTTCTTTAAAAAAAGTGATGCTCTTTCAACAAGAACATTCTTGGGAAATTCACATGTGTATCCAAACAAGAGCAAGAGGAAAATCTCCTTAACTATATATCTGACATACAGCGAAGACATTTTGGCATATCAGTTTGCTAAGCGGAACTGACGTTCATGGGATTTGTCAACCTAGAAAAAGTGTTCGACAATGTAAAATTGTGCAACATTTTCAAAATTCTGAGAAAAACAGGGGTAACCTGTAGGGAGGGACTTGCAATATACAAAAGGTGCAAGAGCCAAGAGGGAATAATGAGGGTGCAAGACCAAGAACGAAGAGTTCTCATTAAAAATATCGTAAAACAGGGATATAGTCTTTCGCCCCTGCTGTTCAATGTCTACATCGTAGAAACAATGATGCAAATAAAAGAAAGATTCAAGAGTGGAACTAAAAGTCAAGGTGAAAGATTATCAATGATACGATTCGCTGATGACATTTCTATCCTGAGTGTGAAGAAGAATTCTTTGAGCTGCTGAATGGAGTGAACAGTCTAATAAGTACAGAATATGGATTGAGAGTAAATTGAAGGAATACGAAAGTAATGACAAGTAGCAGAAACAAGAAGAGCGAGAAACTTAACATCAGTATTGCTGGTCATAAAGTAGATGAAGTTCACGGATTCTGCTATCTAGGCAGCAAAATAACCAATGACGCACGGAGCAAGAAGGACATCAAAAGCAGAATAGTACTAGCAAAAAGAGCATTCCTGGCCAAGAGATGTCTCCTAGTATCAAACATAAACATAGGCGTTAATTTGAGGAAGAAACTTCTGAGAATGTGCGTTTGGAGCACAACATTGTATGACAGTGAAACAAGGACTGTGGGAAACTGGAACAGAACAGAATCGAAGCATTTGAGATGTAGTACTTCAGACGAATGCTGAAAGTTAGCTGTACCACTAAGGTAAGGAATGACAAGGTTCTGCGCAGAACCGGAGAGGAAAGGAACGTGTGGCAAATACTGACAAGGAGAAGGGATGATATGATAGGACATCTCATAAGACATGAGGGAATGACTTCCACGGTACTAGATGGAGCTGTAGAGGGCAAAAAATGTAGAGGAAGACAGAGATTGGAATACAGCCAGCAAATAATTGGGGACATAGGTTGCAAGTGCTACACTGAGATGAAGAGGTTAGCTGCGGAGAGGAATTCTTGGCGGGCCGCATCAAACCAATTAAACCAGTCAGAAAACTGATGAGCAAAAAGAAAAAAGCAATAATCTAACACAGATTAAAACTGTGTGCCCGACCGAGACTCGAACTCGGGACCTTTGCAGGAGAGCTTCTGTAAAGTTTGGAAGGTAGGAGACGAGGTACTGGCAGAAGTAAAGCTGTGAGTACCAGCCGTGAGTCGTGCTTCGGTAGCTCAGATGGTAGAGCACTTGCCCGCGAAAGGCAGAGGTCCCGAGATCGAGTCTCGGTCGGGCACACAGTTTTAATCTGCCAGGAAGTTTCATAACAGCGCACACTCCGCTGCAGAGTGAAAATCTCATTTTGGAAAAATCTAACACATTCATTGGAAGAAAAAGAAGGTGTCAGGTAACGTTTGGGTGACACAGTTATGGAAAATTCATCCAAACAGATGTCTTAGAAAACAAGATTTCACTTCATCTGGGTCACGTTTTTCTTTGGGGAAAGTGGCCATTTAACAGAATTTTGTTTAAGCTCACTTCCCCACAAGAAAAGGAGGATTTGATAATAATACAATTGTTGTGTTGTTACAGAACGTGTATAATTTATACATATATATACTTCATATACTTATATACGAGATAGAATGATGTAAGACAGACATTTTCCCTATGGTGACCGCTTTGTACAGGGCTTACACTTTTCTTTCGATTCCCGATTCTTCATAGAGATACTGTCTCGCACTTCGTTCTTCGCCATAGAGACCGATTTGACTACGCTGGAAACACCTGCACCATGTTAGCACTGTGTCATTCGTCTGTTTGTACACGCACAATAGGGACTGTCGCTGGTTTGTTCCCCGTTAAAGGCAGAAAACCAAATATCACGCAGCACACCACTTTACCAAAGAGCTCCGCCATTTGTTGTCCCACCTGCTGTACTATGGCATGGAGATATCAGTGTGTACCTGGACTGCAGACATGGACCTTCAATTAAACAACTTTATTGCATTGTATTCATATCTGGTCTACAGCCGGAACATCTCGTCATCAGGACGCAATATTTCTTCGGTCCACCTGGCCGCCATCTTCAGGCGAGTAGGCCGTCGCACTATCTCGCCGGAACTGAACCCAAACACGCCGCGGAGGCTCCTTTATACACCGACCGTTGGACCACCGCCCGTGTGCGAAAATATCCGCCCTCTAGCAACAGACGCAATAGCACAACAGTGGTGAAAGCTCGTGAAAACGGTATGTCGATATCAAACATTAATTGACAGTTTTTGAAGACCGAGACAAGGACCGTTGTTTCTTAATGTCAAACAGAACAGGGTTCCAACTCTTAGTTAAAGGATACCCCTTATCTCTGTTTATAATATTGTCAGATAGCCGGATTTCAATGGCTTATTTCACTATACAGACGTTAGCTCTTTTTACCAATGTACGTAGGACCCCGTTGTGTTAGTACGATGGATGACAACTTGATGCATGAAGATATCGGTCTGTATGCGTGGGCTTACGATAAACACCATGTCCTAATGTCCCATCATCCCTCCTGTAGACCAGGCCATCTAATACGAAAGTTTTCCATCCTTTTCAGCTTCCATCGTGCCTGAATCCCAGTATGAAGTTCCCTGCCACTGCGGGAAAGTCTGTGTTGGACAAACAATTAGTTCGGTCCACGATCGTTGCGTGGAGCATCATCGCCATATGCGTTTGTTCCAGCCAGAACAATCTGCGGTGGATGAAATTTGTCTTACGGAAGGACATAAAATGCTTTATGGTGAGAGACAAGTGGTTGCCCCTGCGTCGTGGTATTGGGACTGTGTAGTGAAAAAAGCCATGGAAATCCGGCTATCTGACAATATTATAAACAGAGATAAGGGGTATCCTTTAACTAAGAGTTGGAACCCTGTTCTGTTTGACATTAAGAAACAACGATCCTTGTCTCGGTCTTCAAAAACTGTCAGTTAGTATTTGATATCGACATACCGTTTTCACGAGCTTTCATCACCAGTGTGCTATTGTGCCTGTTGCTAGAGGGCGATTATTTTCGCACACGGGCGGTGGTCCAACGGTCGGTGTATAAAGGAGTCGCCGCAGCGTGTTTGACTTCAGTTCCGGAGGGATAGTGCGACGGCCTACTCACCTGAAGATGACGGCCAAGGTGGACCGCCGAAATATTGTGTCCAGATGGCGAGATGTTCCGGCTGGAGACGCGATATGAATACAATGAATAATTACGTCGGGAAAGTTTACGGAGCCGAAACAACTTTATTGTTTCCGAAGTGATAATTAAAACTTTAGGACCAATCCGCGTAGAGCTCTTACACTCCACAAGGGCAGCGCTTAATTCAGATCGATAACTGCTTCACATAGCGGTTAGCAAGGCCGTGGGTTTTACGTAGGATGCCGTCTATATTACGTAATATAGGAAAAATATTTCGTAAACGCTGCAGCTTTCAGTTGTGTAGAAATTTGAACAGTTTATATGCAAGAATATTACATCATTCTCAAAGAAGATATGTTCTGTCTTCCAATCTGCGGACAATTTATCGTTATAACCAGCTGATAGTCTGCACGCTTTCAAGCAAGGGAAACACGAGAATGTAGCAAATTTTCCAGACAGAAACGTGCTTCGCTTTCTAGCGCCTCGCGGAGCAGAAGATAAATTCCCACGTGGACCCTCCCGGACACGACAAAACTGCAGCAGAGCTACAACACCTCCCTTTCTGTCTGCGAGTGTAACTTGAGGAAGAACTGGCTAGGCCAGGGAATTCGGGGCGGGTACAGGCTTCTGGTTCGTCTCTGAAATAAATAATAGGAACGCTATGTCTCGAAGTCTGCGGCTTCTATTGAAAGACAAATACGGAGATCATCGAATATTTCCTCTTCCACCACACTTTAAGTAAATAAAGCGAAATGTTATTGAAGCGGTAGGGATCACTTATAATGAATCTTTAGACAATAGTTTATTAGAATGAGATTTTCACCCTGCAGCGGAGTGTGCGCTGATATGAAACTTCCTAGCAGATTAAAACTGTGTGCCCGACGGAGACTCGAACTCGTGACCTTTGCCTTTCGCGGGCAAGTGCTCTACCGACTGAGCTACCCAAGCACGACTCACGCCCCGTCCTCACAGCTTTACTTCTGCCAGTACCCGAGTTCGAGTCTCGGTCCGGCACACAGCTTTAATCTGCCAGGAAGTTTCAATAGTTTATTAAAACAATTATAAATCAACAATTACAATTCAAGGCCAACTAAATTACTCAGCAAGTGATCGCTAATTAGTTTGATACATCTCAGAAACTCCAAAATTGGCTCAAGGCCCAATAAAGGCAAGTTTCTTCAGCAAGTCAAAAGAACGTTAGGTTACAAGTAGGTACATGACAAACGTTTAACAAAAGTTAGCAACTAAACAGTCGTGAAGCTCAATAGTGGTATGCTTCATCGTTAAGTCAAAAGATTTAAAGTAACAGGTAGGTACAGAACACGCAACTAACAATATTATTCTTAGCAAAAGCGTTAACAGCTTAGAATCCAATGATAAAAGTTACCACACTGATGTAAACAGTTTCAGTGTCAATACCAAGGAAGGTAATAGGTTAAGAACGTAATTAATAATACTAAAATTATAGCCAGACCCAAATTTTAAGCCGGCCAGAGTGGCCGAGCGGTTCTAGGCGCTACAATCCGGAATCGCGCGACCGCTACGGTCGCAGGTTCGAATCCCGCCTGGGGCTTGGATGTGAGTGATGTCCTTAGGTTAGTTAGGTTTAAGTAGTTCTAAGTTCTAGGGGACTTACGACCTCAGCAGTTGAGTCCCATAGTGCTCAGAGCCATTTGAACCATTTTGAACCCAAATTTTAAAAGTTTACGATAAGGAATTTACACTACTGACCATTAAAATTGCTACACCACGAAGATGACGTGCTACAGACGTGAAATTTAACCGACAGGAAGAAGATGCTGTGATATGCAAATGATTAGCATTTCAGAGCATTCACACAAGGATGGCGCCGATGGCGACACCTAC